>NC_134836.1:57628528-57700985 GCF_004210375.1 Tachypleus tridentatus
TTAACGCCGCCTCACAAGAAGATTGTTGAAGTAGGGCTAAACTTGTTTCATTTCATCAAACTAAATTTGTGAAGTCACATCGTGACTCTGTTGATACAAGAAAATAAAGTTTACAAAGAAAACATTTTAACAGTGAAAAAAAAAACATCTTTGAATATCAGACCATAAAACAATTATTGTTGTTGTTTTGAATTAAGTTACACAATGGGCTATTTATGTTCTACCAACCCTGAGTATCGAAACCCGATTTTTCGCTTGTAAGTCCTCAGACATATCGCTGAGCCACTGAGAGGTCCATAAAACCTATTTCCAAAAGTTTGTTATGTATTTGTTTTTTAAATTACGTATAGAAAATGTCCATTGCGACACATAATTTTTAATATTGAGACTTGTAACAACCCTTTAACTAGCTTATAGAATTAATATTTAAAGACTTTTACTACCAACGAATGAATACATGTTGACAGACAGCTTTAAATGCTTTAGAGAAGTACAACAAACAGCTTATGATACCAATGTTCAGCTCTGATGACAAGTCACTGTACACAAGTCTATCATCAGAAGAAACAATACAGCTGAGTAATTTGAGGACTTGATCTTGAGACCTCTGACAATCTGATTGTTCCGAATTCAGGATTTTTGAAATTTACGGATTTCGAACGAAAGAAATCTCATTTCTTCCTTATTAGGAACATGATTAGGTTTCTTCATGAATCACTGAATACATTTGTATTAGAACGTAGCATTCACGTAGACTTTAACTCCCCAAAAAAACATAAGAAACATAACTCGTCTTTATCACAAGTTAACATATATATATATTTTAAATACGCTGTGTATTTTTTTAAAATAAGATCCGAGGGCATAAGCTAGTAGGTTTGTTTGTTTGTTTTGAATTTCGCGCAAAGCTACGCGAGGGCTATCTGTGCTAGCCGTCCCTATTATAGCAGTGTAAGGCTAGAGGGAAGGCAGCTAGTCATCATCACCCACCTCCAACTCTTGGGCTACTCTTTTACCAGCCTATCAGCCATGGGACGAGCATGTTTGGTGTGAATGGAATTCGAACTCGGGACTCTCGGATTACGAGTCGAGTGCCTTAACCACCCGTTCATGCCGAGCTAAGCTACAAGGATACATTTTATAATCCCACATTGTAGCTTGTACCCTAGGATCATTTTTTAAAAAACTATGCAGCGTGTATAAAAAAAAATTAAAATTCATGTTAATGTGGTTTAGTTTTTGGCTTGAAACTTTTATGGTTATAATATAATTAATCAGAGGTTGGGATTTGTTGTTTTTAACACAGTCCTTCCTCATGATTTTGTTTATTCATTTAAATATAATTAATTAATTTCACTAATATATATGCATATATAAATCGATACGTTTGCAAAAACAAACACTAAATAAAAATATCCATTATCAATCGCCTCTTGGTATTATTACAACTTATATAAATACATACATTTGGAAGGGTAAACACAAGTTACTTTTGTTATCAATTAACCCTCTGTATAACACATATAAAATAATTCTTTAAGTATCTGATTTCTATCTTACTTTCTTACATAAAAATATTCAGTCAATCCTAATACATTGGTGGTATCATTATAGCTTAAGCCTATACATTGTCGTTCAGTATTTCATTTAAATAGGTAAATGCCTCCAAAATTTCGGAGCTAGATATCTCACACTATTGATATTTGTATCTAAAGTTTTATATCGTAAATAAAATAATTCTGATTATCTACTCTGTATAAAAGGTTCCCCGGATTTACAACAGTGGACACAGCAGATAGCCCGACGTGGCTTGGCTATAAGAAAATACATACATCTATACCGAGCGCGATAAGGCATGCGCTCGTAATCTGAGGGTCGTGAGTTCGCATCCGAGTCGCGCTAAACATGCTCGCCCTCCCAGCCGTGGGGGCGTTATAATGTTACGGTCAATCCCACTTTTCGTTGTTAAAAGAGTAGCCCAAGAGTTGGCGGTGGGTGGTGATGACTAGCTGCCTTCCCCTCTAGTCTTACACTACTAAATTAGGGACGGCTAGCACAGATAGCCCTCGAGTAGCTTTGTGCGAATTTCAAAAAAAAACAACAACAAACAAACATACATCTATAAAAAAAGCAGTTGGCAAAATTTCTCAAATGAGAACCTCATGGAACATAAATGCAAACAGTTAGAAAGTTTAACATGTTTATAGTATCTTTATTATTTGCTTTTGCAGAATACACAAAATATTGAACATCACCTCTCCGGCATCTTCTCAAACAATAATTATAATAAGATAAAATCAATGATGAGTAACTTATTTATACCACGTTTTTTAGAAAGATTGTATTTAAACTTCAATAGCATGCCAATATTTTTACGTTTTATCTTTGAAATTGCAGAGTTCGAAGTTAACATTTTATGAATAGTAATTCCTGTTATGAACAGTAATTCCTGTTATGAATAGTAATTCCTGCTCAATTAGCGATGGGTGATGTCCACTACTTGCCTTCTATCTAGTTTGTCCACTGCTACCATCCCACCCACACAAATAATACGTATTTTGAGTTTGTAGATCTGAAAAACTATCCCTTATGTTGGCGGTTGGTGGTATTCACTAGTTGCCTTTTTTCTAACCTTTCACTTCAAAATTAGAGACATTTGGTGGCAGAACGTCCTCAAATAATTTTCCGCAAAATTCAACGAAAGAAACCAACAAATATTTCTAAACGTAATGAAAGCCCTAACACTTCGACTGTGGGCGTGAGAAACATGCCAGATGATCTATGGAAAGAAAAGTCTAGAATCTTTCGCGATAAAACTCATTAAGTATGCGCAGACATGCAACTGAAAACCCAATGTAAATGTAAAACCGATGAAATTCCGTGAACGGCAATTCCCAATTGTTAACATATCGTAAGTCGTCAGATCTTTTCTTCATTGAGTTGTAACTTGATAAGGATATGTTTCAGGATAACACTGACAGTTTGGAGTTGGTTTCATGTCACGATTGACTGCAGGCGAAAACTTGTTACACAAGTGCTGACTGTATTCTTTTCAACTGAAGGTAAAATACAAAACTTTGGCTTTTAGGAAATGCTATCAACAAGCTAGATTTACTGGCCTGTTACATTTTGACATGTAGAGTGGAATGAGAGATAGAAGACAAAACGTAAGTGCACTCGTTTACAACACTAATTATCACGTCTTAATATTTTTTTTGAAAATGGCTGAGTCTATTACTGTATTTGTACTTAACGTTTGCCAAAACCAGAGCTTCTGCGAAGAAAAGGGTTAAGCTAGAAAGAGTTTTAATTGATATTTGCACATTATATATTCGTTGTAGTTATGCATTTATGGAATAAAATAACATGTGTTAACCACAATCATTTTAAAGTCGAGAGGAACAGTCTTGTGGGACGACCGAATAATCATCCCAATATGGTATGAAACTTATTTTCATTATGTGACATTTTGCAACTCTAAACACGGAAACATTTTCTGATATTGGTTAGATAAGAGAAGATATTATTCAATTTACATCTTGTCATTGTGTAACCATTGAACAATAAAATTTATTGTTTCAATATCCATTATTTAGTGATATTATCTACAATGAGACAACCAGGAAGGAAATACAAAATAAGAACTGGAACGTATTGTGTATTTAAGAAATATTTACCAAGGTTATATACAATTGTTCCTAGTTTGGAATTAATGACCAGAAGAAATGCAGCCAGTGAAGAGAATCCTAACAATCACCATCCATAATAAAGGAACAGATTTATTGTTCCTCCTATAACGCTCCAGCAGTTTAAAGTCCAGGAAATATTTGGTTGTACATTACAGCTCAGAATTGAAAAAAAACAACAAAAAACAAACAACTAAAATGATTCTATTAGACCGAACTTACTGGTTTCAAAAAATCCAGAAAACAGACATTACGAACATTGGAAATGCTGTCTTTCTAAACAGTTTTTTATCAGTTTTAACACATACATGTTTATTATTATTTAACACAACAGTGTTGAGTTAAGTGTGAATCGTTCTAGTTTTTACTGAAGAACGAAACATTTATTCTTTCCAGTTAATATTTTCCACACGTTATTTTCATTCAACAAGAACTGCTACCTTTTTCAAAAATAAGTTACTAGCTATACACTACAATACTACCTTATAAACAAAATACCAATGTACAGAAGTTTGCCTATTTTGTTACGTAAGCTCTGGTTGAAAAGTTAACACACAGGATCATGTGCAAACGTTTAAACGGTTTTCAAACGAGACCCACAACTTGAACGTTTCTAACAGATCACTGTTCTTCTTCAGGAAAGTAAAATACTAGACTGATGTCGTTGTTTAAATTTACATTCCCTTGGATATAAATTACATTAAAATACACTGTTGAAAATGATTCGCTATAGCATATTAATGTTTCACCCTCAAAATAATAAGCCAACGTACTTGTAAGGCTTAAAACTATGTTTTAATAAACATGGAGTATCAACTGTAAAAGCTAGTTTCTGAAATTCATTCGACTCTTTAAAGAAAGCTACTAGTAATGAGAAATATGTCACATTACAAACAAATGTGCAAAACTACGAAAGAAAGTACTTTACAATACAACAGTTAAAACTATGATTAAATAAAAATAAACTATTTATTCTTTCACACGGGCCCCCTAGTACAGTGGTAATCAATGGATTTACAACGCTAAAATCAGGGCAACTTGTGGAAAATTGATTGAAGTTTAATTATGAAGAAAAATGTTTTAAAGCCAGAACTAACTTTTTTTATCTATTAACCTTTTTTAAAACAAAGTATTTTACGTCAAATGTTGAATATTCTTAATTGGAAATTAACATTTATAATAAAGGGAGAAATAATATAGCGCTGGAACCTTTGTTTTGTTTTTTGAATTTCGCGCAAAGCTACACGAGGCCTACCTGCGCTAGCCGTCCCTAATTTAGCAGTGTAAGACTAAAGGGAAGGTAGCTAGTTATCACCACCCACCGCCAACTCTTGAGCTACTCTTTTACCAACGAATAGTGGGATTGACCGTAATATTATAACACACCCACGGCTAAAAGGGGGGGGACATGTTTGGCGCGACGGGGATGCAAATCAGCAACCCTCAAATTACGAGTCGCACGCCTTAACCCACCTACCCATGCCGGGCCAAATAATATCGTTTTTAAGTATTTTTAACATTTCTTTTCAATTTTTCTTAAGAGTTTTGTGTGTGTTTTCTTAGACCAAAGCCACATCAGGGTATCTGCTGAGCCCACCGAGAGGAATCGAACGCCTGATTTTAGTGTTGTAAATCCAAAGACATATCGCTGTACTAGAGGATCACCGCTAGAGCTTTCAATGTGATCCTCGTATAGTAAAACTGAATAGGATATATAAAGTGTATTTTAACTAAATCTCACATTTTAAAAAGTTAATGTAAATCGATTTGTTTACTCAAAAAGAAATTTTTGGATTTGAAATTATAAGTTGTTTTTTACTTGTTTTGGAATATTCTTTATTCAGCTCACTTTATTCAGTTCAATTTATTCAGCTCACTTTATGGAATATCTCTTGTACTAGAAACTTTGAGAAGACGTTATTCAATATGTTAACTTTAAAATACATACCCAACGAACTCTATACTACTAGTTATGTTTTGAAAAAAAATAAATTTTAAGTACAATTTAAGACTCACTGCGTGTTTAAAATACATTTAAAATATTCAGAACCATCACTCCTGGACTTTATATTATGGTGAAGAAATATCTTAAAGACAAAATCGAGCTCATCGTAACTGTTTTGTTGTTAAAACGGTTATCAGGAAAAGTGGTCCAACCAACAAACTTTTTTCTATTAGCAAAACATAGACGGTCTGTAAACAGTGAGGAGAAATGTATTTCATCTTGTATTTTCATGGGAAGAAGTTCCATGGGGAGAACAGCGGTAAATTTACGGACTTAAAACTATAATTTATTCTTCTCAAAGGGCAACCAAGAAAACTAAAATGTAGCTTTGCTCTGAAACAAACATCAGCAAATATTGGCTGCAAAATAAGACGAATGCCAAAGAAATTTCACATTCAAGTTATACTTAAAAGGGAATCAGACTTACGTATTGTGGCGAACAATCGTAAAGATTAACAGCAAAAGCAAAACAGGAGATGTTGTGTAGCGCTGATTAGAAAACTACAATAAGTTGAACAAACTATCAAGAGTCGTGATATCAAAGAAACTAGTTTTGAAATAAGTATGGCATCCAACCTATGACTTATCTAGTGACATTTTGGTATCGATGCAACTGATTCTTTGGACTTTCCTCCCCGCTATTACAGCGGTAAGTCGATGGACTTACAACGCTAAAATCATGGGTTCGATTCCCCTCGATGGGATCAGCAGATAACCCGATGTGGCTTTGCTGTAAGAAAAACACCCACACACATTCTTTGGACTTCGTGTAATGCAAAAGATATGACGTCGCCAGGTACTTTCTAATTCTAAATCACTGCTGATGAAATACTGCGAACTGGTGTACTCACTGTACATTTCAGAAAATCAGTTACGTATGGCTACAGTTTTTTTTTTTCTCCCATGAATGTAACTAGAGATAGATAAAGGTAATTAACATTTCAACTAAGACCTTCACTAATAGGTTGGATTAACAGTGAATAACGTAGATTGTAACCTTGGAATGTCAACACAATCAAAGAGGAATATTTAATAGTCTCAACACGTAGTCATATCATCATTAATAATAGTCTCAACACGTAGTCATGTCATCATTAATAATAGTCTCAACACGTAGTCATATCATCATTAATAATAGTCTCAGCACGTAGTCATATCATCATTAATAATAGTCTCAACACGTAGTCATGTCATCATTAATAATAGTCTCAAAACGTAGTCATATCATCATTAATAATAGACTCAACACGTAGTCATGTCATCATTAATAATAGTCTCAACACGTAGTCATGTCATCATTAATAATAGTCTCAACACGTAGTCATATCATCATTAATAATAGTCTCAACACGTAGTCATATCATCATTAATAATAGTCTCAACACGTAGTCATATCATCATTAATAATAGTCTCAACACGTAGTCATATCATCATTAATAATAGTCTCAACACGTAGTCATGTCGTCATTAATAATAGTCTCAACACGTAGTCATGTCGTCATTAATAATAGTCTCAACACGTAGTCACATCATCATTAATAATAGTCTCAACACGTAGTCATATCATCATTAATAATAGTCTCAACACGTAGTCATGTCATCATTAATAATAGTCTCAACACGTAGTCATATCATCATTAATAATAGACTCAACACGTAGTCATGTCATCATTAATAATAGTCTCAACACGTAGTCATGTCATCATTAATAATAGTCTCAACACGTAGTCATATCATCATTAATAATAGTCTCAACACGTAGTCATATCATCATTAATAATAGTCTCAACACGTAGTCATGTCGTCATTAATAATAGTCTCAACACGTAGTCACATCATCATTAATAATAGTCTCAACACGTAGTCATATCATCATTAATAATAGTCTCAACACGTAGTCATGTCATCATTAATAATAGTCTCAACACGTAGTCATATCATCATTAATAATAGTCTAAACACGTAGTCATGTCATCATTAATAATAGTCTCAACACGTAGTCATATCATCATTAATAATAGTCTCAACACGTAGTCATGTCATCATTAATAATAGTCTCAACACGTAGTCATATCATCATTAATAATAATCTCAATACGTAGTCATGTCATCATTAATAATAGTCTCAACACGTAGTCATGTCATCATTAATAATAGTCTCAACACGTAGTCATATCATCATTAATAATAGTCTCAACACGTAGTCATGTCATCATTAATAATAGACTCAACACGTAGTCATGTCATCATTAATAATAGTCTCAACACGTAGTCATGTCATCATTAATAATAGTCTCAACACGTAGTCATATCATCATTAATAATAGTCTCAACAAGTAGTCATGTCATCATTAATAATAGTCTCAACACGTAGTCATATCATCATTAATAATAGTCTCAACACGTAGTCATATCGTCATTAATAATAGTCTCAACACGTAGTCATATCATCATTAATAATAGTCTCAGCACGTAGTCATATCATCATTAATAATAGTCTCAACACGTAGTCATGTCATCATTAATAATAGTCTCAACACGTAGTCATATCATCATTAAAAATAGTTTCAGCACGTAGTCATGTCATCATTAATAATAGTCTCAACACGTAGTCATATCATCATTAAAATAGTTTCAGCACGTAGTCATATCATCATTAATAATAGTCTCAACACGTAGTCATGTCATCACTAATAATAGTCTCAACATGTAGTCACATCATCATTAATAATAGTCTCAACACGTAGTCACATCATCATTAATAATAGTCTCAACACGTAGTCATGTCATCATTAATAATAGTCTCAACACGTAGTCGTATCATTAATAATAATAGTCTCAACACGTAGTCACATCATCATTAATAATAGTCTCAACACGTAGTCAAAGCATCATTAATAATAGTCTCAACACGTAGTCATATCATCATTAATAATAGTCTCAACACGTAGTCACATCATCATTAATAATAGTCTCAACACGTAATCATGTCATCATTAATAATAGTCTCAACACGTAGTCATATCATCATTAATAATAGTCTCAACACGTAGTGAAATCATCATTAATAATAGTCTCAACACGTAGTCAAATCATCATTAATAATAGTCTCAACACGTAGTCATATCATCATTAATAATAGTCTCAACACGTAGTCATGTCATCATTAATAATAGTCTCAACACGTAGTCATATCATCATTAATAATAGTCTCAACAAGTAGTCATATCATCATTAATAATAGTCTCAGCACGTAGTCATATCATCATTAATAATAGTCTCAACACGTAGTCATGTCATCATTAATAATAGTCTCAACACGTAGTCATGTCATCATTAATAATAGTCTCAACACGTAGTCATATCATCATTAATAATAGTCTCAGCACGTAGTCATGTCATCATTAATAATAGTCTCAACACGTAGTCATATCATCATTAATAATAGTCTCAACACGTAGTCATATCATCATTAATAATAGTCTCAACACGTAGTCATATCATCATTAATAATAGTTTCAACACGTAGTCACATCATCATTAATAATAGTCTCAACACGTAGTCACATCATCATTAATAATAGTCTCAACGCGTAGTCATGTCATCATTAATAATAGTCTCAACACGTAGTCATATCATCATTAATAATAGTCTCAACACGTAGTCAAATCATCATTAATAATAGTCTCAACACGTAGTCAAATCATCATTAATAATAGTCTCAACACGTAGTCATGTCATCATTAATAATAGTCTCAACACGTAGTCAAATCATCATTAATAATAGTCTCAACACGTAGTCAAAGCATCATTAATAATAGTCTCAACACGTGGTCATGTCATCATTAATAATAGTCTCAACACGTAGTCATATCATCATTAATAATAGTCTCAACACGTAGTCAAATCATCATTAATAATAGTCTCAACACGTAGTCATGTCATCATTAATAATAGTCTCAACACGTAGTCAAATCATCATTAATAATAGTCTCAACACGTAGTCAAAGCATCATTAATAATAGTCTCAACACGTGGTCATGTCATCATTAATAATAGTCTCAACACGTAGTCATATCATCATTAATAATAGTCTCAACACGTAGTCATATCATCATTAATAATAGTCTCAACACGTAGTCATGTCATCATTAATAATAGTCTCAACACGTAGTCATATCATCATTAATAATAGTTTCAACACGTAGTCATATCATTATTAATAATAGTCTCAACACGTAGTCATGTCATCACTAATAATAGTCTCAACACGTAGTCACATCATCATTAATAATAGTCTCAACACGTAGTCACATCATCATTAATAATAGTCTCAACACGTAGTCATGTCATCATTAATAATAGTCTCAACACGTAGTCGTATCATTAATAATAATAGTCTCAACACGTAGTCACATCATCATTAATAATAGTCTCAACACGTAGTCAAATCATCATTAATAATAGTCTCAACACGTAGTCATGTCATCATTAATAATAGTCTCAACACGTAGTCACATCATCATTAATAATAGTCTCAACACGTAGTCACATCATCATTAATAATAGTCTCAACGTAGTCATGTCATCATTAATAATAGTCTCAACACGTAGTCATATCATCATTAATAATAGTCTAAACACGTAGTCATGTCATCATTAATAATAGTCTCAACACGTAGTCATATCATCATTAATAATAGTCTCAACACGTAGTCATGTCATCATTAATAATAGTCTCAACACGTAGTCATATCATCATTAATAATAATCTCAATACGTAGTCATGTCATCATTAATAATAGTCTCAACACGTAGTCATGTCATCATTAATAATAGTCTCAACACGTAGTCATATCATCATTAATAATAGTCTCAACACGTAGTCATGTCATCATTAATAATAGACTCAACACGTAGTCATGTCATCATTAATAATAGTCTCAACACGTAGTCATGTCATCATTAATAATAGTCTCAAAACGTAGTCATATCATCATTAATAATAGTCTCAACAAGTAGTCATGTCATCATTAATAATAGTCTCAACACGTAGTCATATCATCATTAATAATAGTCTCAACACGTAGTCATATCGTCATTAATAATAGTCTCAACACGTAGTCATATCATCATTAATAATAGTCTCAGCACGTAGTCATATCATCATTAATAATAGTCTCAACACGTAGTCATGTCATCATTAATAATAGTCTCAACACGTAGTCATATCATCATTAAAAATAGTTTCAGCACGTAGTCATGTCATCATTAATAATAGTCTCAACACGTAGTCATATCATCATTAAAAATAGTTTCAGCACGTAGTCATATCATCATTAATAATAGTCTCAACACGTAGTCATGTCATCACTAATAATAGTCTCAACACGTAGTCACATCATCATTAATAATAGTCTCAACACGTAGTCACATCATCATTAATAATAGTCTCAACACGTAGTCATGTCATCATTAATAATAGTCTCAACACGTAGTCGTATCATTAATAATAATAGTCTCAACACGTAGTCACATCATCATTAATAATAGTCTCAAAACGTAGTCAAAGCATCATTAATAATAGTCTCAACACGTAGTCATATCATCATTAATAATAGTCTCAACACGTAGTCACATCATCATTAATAATAGTCTCAACACGTAATCATGTCATCATTAATAATAGTCTCAACACGTAGTCATATCATCATTAATAATAGTCTCAACACGTAGTGAAATCATCATTAATAATAGTCTCAACACGTAGTCAAATCATCATTAATAATAGTCTCAACACGTAGTCATATCATCATTAATAATAGTCTCAACACGTAGTCATGTCATCATTAATAATAGTCTCAACACGTAGTCATATCATCATTAATAATAGTCTCAACAAGTAGTCATATCATCATTAATAATAGTCTCAGCACGTAGTCATATCATCATTAATAATAGTCTCAACACGTAGTCATGTCATCATTAATAATAGTCTCAACACGTAGTCATGTCATCATTAATAATAGTCTCAACACGTAGTCATATCATCATTAATAATAGTCTCAGCACGTAGTCATGTCATCATTAATAATAGTCTCAACACGTAGTCATATCATCATTAATAATAGTCTCAACACGTAGTCATATCATCATTAATAATAGTCTCAACACGTAGTCATATCATCATTAATAATAGTTTCAACACGTAGTCATATCATCATTAATAATAGTCTCAACACGTAGTCACATCATCATTAATAATAGTCTCAACGCGTAGTCATGTCATCATTAATAATAGTCTCAACACGTAGTCATATCATCATTAATAATAGTCTCAACACGTAGTCAAATCATCATTAATAATAGTCTCAACACGTAGTCAAATCATCATTAATAATAGTCTCAACACGTAGTCATGTCATCATTAATAATAGTCTCAACACGTAGTCAAATCATCATTAATAATAGTCTCAACACGTAGTCAAAGCATCATTAATAATAGTCTCAACACGTAGTCATATCATCATTAATAATAGTCTCAACACGTAGTCATATCATCATTAATAATAGTCTCAACACGTAGTCATGTCGTCATTAATAATAGTCTCAACACGTAGTCAAAGCATCATTAATAATAGTCTCAACACGTAGTCATATCATCATTAATAATATTCTCAACACGTAGTCATGTCATCATTAATAATAGTCTCAACACGTAGTCATATCATCATTAATAATAGTTTCAACACGTAGTCATATCATCATTAATAATAGTCTCAACACGTAGTCATGTCATCATTAATAATAGTCTCAACACGTAGTCACATCATCATTAATAATAGTCTCAACACGTAGTCACATCATCATTGTATGACTGTCTGTCCGAGAGAGCTGTATCAAATGTTAAGTGTATTATATCAAATCATTGAAATCCACGGTACTTGATAGAAACATCTTATCAAATAATTAATGAGCAAAGTGAGTTAAGAGAGAATAGAAGAAGGCTAGTTTGAATGTGAAGGTTTAATTTGTGTTTGATACTTATTTGTCACTGAATAAGGCAACAATTTTGTTATAATTGTGTAATATTTGCAATATCAAACATTCTACCATCAGAATGCTGTTGGATCATGTTTCCAATCTGAATCAGAATTTCAGCTGTTTTTTTTTTGTAATTTAGTGATGATGAAAACATGAGATAATATGGAGATAAGAGACAATTGAGATATGAATATCTCATAAATTAAACCTGGCTCTAACAAAATATATATATATATATTTCAGGATATTTCTATAATCTTTCTTTCTTTAATTGCATAAAACACTTACCTGAGTGCTCTCAGAAGTGTTGTAAGTTTTGTGCACGCCTATCTTCACATACGGTTTCAATGTCGATAATTGATTAGGTTGTTCATGTGGATTGAAACATTGTGGTTATGTGTGAGTTTAATCATTTTCCAATGCAGTTTCACCTATACTGACTTGGACAAGTAGTGTAGATTAAAGGTCATTAACGAATCTAACATAGGGCGTACGAAGAATTATCACATTTGCCTTGGTTATGTGTACAACCTCAAATTTGCCCTGGTTCTCTAAAAATCATCAGTTTTGCTCTGGCTCTGTGAAAATCCTCAGATTTGCTCTAGTTCTGTGAAAATCCTCAGACACGCCTCCTGGTTCTCGTTCTGAGGAGAACCTCTTAACACTTCATAAACTTGATCTGTAGAAACTTACATTTTATTTTTCATCGTTTGTCGTTTTGAGCAGAGAAACCACGTGCCAACTTTGTATATAAAAAGTGTTTTTGTTTGCAAATAATTATACCATTCTCTTATTTCTTGGCAAGAAATTCTTAATCACATCTCTGTCAAAAATTATTGCACATTTTCTGTTAATAGCTTGCATAATGGTTTTAATTAAATTATGTAGCATAACATAATTACATAATAAATGTAATTATCAGACAATTTAATTAGAATCTTATTCTATATATTTCAAATAGAGAGAACTTGTGTGTTATGTGTTATGTTTAATTATCATTGATAGATGCTCTTAAACGTTACTTTAACATCAGCTGTGGTTTTATTTTCGTTAAGAACAATTCAGTTATAAGTTCTGGTCGTGTAGCAGCGGACATTCTGTTGCATAGAGTGTTAAACCATTAAGTATCAAATAACGTTATAAGTGAATCAGTTGCATTTTTCTCAATAAGCAATATAACAATATATCTAATTCTAATCTAATACAAACTCACTAAACGTAGATGCTACATATGATGTTAATATTAGGTATTTAGAACCAACCAAGCGCTTCCAATAACATAACGCTGAAGGTGTTTTAACCAAAACATGGCATGTAAGATGAAACTCAGCGAGTGTATGTACAACGTCAGTTGCATCAAAGCCAAATATTCGGTTCACTATACTGGAAACGTATCTAATTATACCGATTATAGCGTTTAATTAAGTACTATTAATTACCATACCATGCTGTTCTATTTGTTTTCTGATGCTAAAGAGAACATTCTACTCAAGTCTTGTTGTTAGAACAGAGCCTAATTCTACCATGTGAACTATTTAATATTAGAGTTTCATTCCACCATGTGAACAGTGTGACGTCATAGTTTTATTTCACCATGCGAACAGTGTGACGTCAGAGTTTTATTCAACCATGTGAACCGTGTGACGTCATAGTTTTATTCAACCATGTGAACAGTGTGACATCAGAATTTTATTCCACCATGCGAACAGTGTGACGTCATAGTTTTATTCAACCATGTGAACAGTGTGACGTCATAGTTTTATTCAACTATGTGAACAGCGTGACATCAGAGTTTTATTCCACCAGGTGAACTTTGTAACATCAGAATTTTATTCCACCAAGAGAACTGTGTAACATCAAAACTTTATTCCACCATGTGAACAGTGTGACGTCAGAAACCTGTGCATTCTTGCCGCTTCTATCATTATTAAACACATTGTGCTGTTTCTCCCTCGACGTTCAAGAACGGCTGAAAGAGCGAGCATGTTTGGTATGATGTGGAATAGAACTCGCGATCTTCGGTTACAAATCGAATGCATTAACCACTTGGCCGTGCAGGGCTTCGTTCACTTGGGATTGTCTTAAATGAAATTACAAAATCTAATTCTAACTATGGCTTCGAAAGATGAAGGTATTAAGAACAACATTAAAACGAATTAATTTGACCTGTAAAAGTTCACTAGATATTTATAAAGCTTGATATTTAGACTAACGGATGAATTATTTTTAAATGGAGTAACTGTTTTTCTAGCTGGTTACTTAATACATAGATTTTTTTTGTAAAATGTTAAGCGTACAAATATATATCAAACCAAATAATTTGTAAACATTTATACGTAACTGAAGCCTTTATTTAAGATACATTTCTCTTTTAAATGTTTGTTTGTTTGTTTTGGAATTTCGCACAAAGCTACTCGAGGGCTATCTGTGCTAGCCGTCCCTAATTTAGCAGTGTAAGACTAGAGGAAAGGCAGCTAGTCATCACCACCCACCGCCAACTCTTGGGCTACTCTTTTACCAACGAATAGTGGGATTGACCATACACATTATAACGCCCCCACGGCTGGGAGGGCGAGCATGTTTAGCGCGACGCGGGCACGAACCCGCGACCCTCGGATTACGAGTCCCACGCCTTACGCGCTAGGCCATGCCGGGCCCTCTTTTAAACAATATATCGTTAAGGATATTAGATGGCTGTAATATGTAAAAGATTCAATGCATTATACAATGTGCAAGAGGCTTTTTTAGTGAGTCAGCCCCTGAATCATATATGTATTGATTGTAGAAAATCAATACACAGTCACGGGAAAAACATAAAATGTAATAAAAACATGTCGGGATGGCAGTGTTTAAAAAATACACACGTGCACATAGTAATGATACAACTATACAATTTCTATCATTTCATTTCTTACTGTAGATTATACTGCACAACTATTTTTTTTTATAAATTTTGCTTCCTGAAAGGCCCGGCATGGCCTAGCGCGTTAAGGCGTGCGCTTCGTAATCTGAGGGTCGTGGGTTCGCGCCCGCGATGCGCCAAACATGCTCGCCCTCCCAGCCGTGGGGGCGTTATAATGTGACGGTCAATCCCACTATTCGTTGGTAAAAGAGTAGCCCAAGAGTTGGCGGTGGGTGGTGATGACTAGCTGCCTTCCCTCTAGTCGTACACTGCTAAATTAGGGACGGCTAGCACAGATAGCCCTCGAGTAGCTTTGTGCGAAATTCAAAAAAATAAACAAAACAAACAAACAATTTTCTAGTATCATCTTCCTTAGGATTACACTGCACCACAATTTTTTTGAAAAATTTTGCTTCCTGAAAAGTTTTTGCTGATTGTAACAGGTACCTGGTGGGTATGCACAAATATGGTTTTGGTTTTGTTTCATCACGTAGGAACTCTGAGAAATAGACAGTTAACTGTTTACCGGCAATAACGTATTTAATTGCGTTTATGTTTATAATACACTATTAAGTTCAACATAATTAAAAGTGTTTTGCTCCTGATTTTTGTTTGTATTCAATGTCCGGTGCATCACGTTGCAGTGTCCAACAGTAGTCAGCAAGCATTCACGGATTCCAGTTGCCCTGATATCGTTTTTCTATTGTAACAACGCCCTGACAAAATGCTTCGATGAAACGGTACGTGATGGGCAAATTTGGATGTGATTTTCGTGATCATCAGCTAAAAATTTATAAGGAACACCCAACAGTGTTCAAGAAGCAAAAACTTTGTTGTGCAGTGTTATTCGACAATAAATCCTCAGAAGATACGATTATGGCCAGCAATAAGTAGTAATCTATTGTATTCAATAAGTGGTAATCTATTGTATCCAATACGTAGTAATCTATTGTATCCAATAAGTAGTAATCTATTGTATCCAATAAGTAGTAATCTATTGTATCCAATAAGTAGTAATCTATTGTATCCAACTGTATGGTTATTATCTGAATATGAGGACCTTCGACAAGTGCAGTGAAGAAACTGACAAACCTGACATGAAATTAACAATACATATTACCTATGGTGTTTTGAGCCTGTTTTCCACAGCATAGAATAAGGCCAATCAAATAATGTATTAGATCTCTACGTCGCAAATTTTCTTTCACAGTTTCTCTCTTGTGAAAAGAAACCTTTAACAAATATATACAACATATATTACCATCGAATAATTCGAGTAATACAAGTATTCACTTAACAACCGACTTCAATAAAATTGTTTAAGAAAAGAGGAAAGTAAAGTAAAAAAAATCATTTTGGAAAAATGACCACACAAATCATACAAACATCACTTCATAAGTAAAACGACCACATAAATCATACAAACATCACTTCATAAGTAAAACGACCACATAAATCATACAAACATCACTCATAAGTAAAACGACCACACAAATCATACAAACATCACTTCATAAGTAAAACGACCACATAAATCATACAAACATCACTCATAAGTAAAACGACCACACAAATCATACAAACATCACTTATAAGTAAAATGACCCTACAAATCATACAAACATCACTTCATAAGTAAAACGACCACACAAATCATACAAACATCACTTCATAAGTAAAACGACCACACAAATCATACAAACATCACTTCATAAGTAAAACGACCACACAAATCATACAAACATCACTTCATAAGTAAAATGACCACACAAATCATACAAACATCACTTGGCAAGTAGCCAGATCTTTCAAATAATAACGTTCATCTGTAACTAAATGTTGAATTCCTGTCAGTTCATTGACTGCAATACAGTCTTACAGTGGCTAATAACCATAAAGTTGTAAAAGTGACTCGGTACTTACTTGCAACTTATATTGGGGTTTACGTATGGGTTTATGTATTCATCACTTTATTGTTTCCATACGTTTTGGTATTACCATATCTACTTTATCCGTATATTTTATTGTTTGTTAACAGATAAAGTTTAGTTCACTCTGTTGTACTATACACCCGATCTTTGTGGTGACTAATGTCTTCATATTCGATATGTAACATACACTTATTGTATAAAACGGTTTCACCTAAGACAATGAAGTTTTTCTTAAGAAACTACATTGTAATATTATAAGAATATTTATAACACGATTACCAGGAATAAGTTTGCTAAATGTTAAAGAATCTTTAAGGAATATATTGCATTCATATGAGTGGAGACGAGGTTTCTTTTAACACCTGGTAATACAATAAGTTTATCTATTCCATTTATGTGCGCCTCTCTGGTACAGCAGTAAGTCTACGAATTTTCAACGCTGAAATCAGGGACTCGGTGGACTTAGTAGATAGCCCCGATGTGGCTTTGCTATAATGAAAATACACATATACTCTTAATTTTTGCTCTGACGCTTCCAAACAAGAACCAAAATACAAAGTATTTCAAATTATTATTATTTCGGGTATTTCCAATTTTTATTTAACGAAATTAAACTCTAACTGCTTCTCTAATAATCCATATAATATACAGGTTGTTATTTATGGTTGACATTTCAAATTTCTGTTACGTCTATTGTTCAATGAGTTTCAATCTCAACAATATTCCAATAATTTCCGAACAACAATTTATTTTGTTATAACTAACCATAACTAGATTGTTCAAGTTTGTTTTTCAAATACACAACATTTGGGCCCAGCATGGCCAGATGGGTTAAGGCGTTCGACTCGTAATTCGAGGGTCTAGGGTTTGAATCCTCATCACACCAAACATGCTCGCCCTTTCAGCCGTGAGGGCGTTATAATGTTACGGTCAGTCCCACTATTCGTTGGTAAAAGAGTAGCCCAAGAGTTGGAGGTGGGTGGTGATGACTAGCTGCCTTCCCTCTAGTCTTACATTGCTAACTTAGGGACGACTAGCGCAGATAGCCCTCGTGTTGCTTTGCGCAAAATTCAAAACAAACAAACAAACAAGCTTAAAGAATATTTCCTAAAAATAAAATCGTTTCAATAATAAACAACTTATCATCACAACCTTGACTTAATACATGCTTAAAAGCAAGATTTTAGACTTGCAGAATATTGATGTAGTTTTGTTTTTGAATTTCGCACATGGCGCTAGGCCATGCCGGGCCATTGATGTAGTAAACTCAAATATAGCAAGCATTTATACCAAACATTAGTTTGATGATAAGAGACAAGGATCATTTGCTGACTCGAAACTGTTTACTAGTTTACTGTCACTAGGTTCGATTTTGGTATATATGGCAGTTTAGCTGAAATTTTAAATGTCATTCGTACATTAAACTTTAATTTAGAAAATTAAAATGATTGTTATTGCTGTATCTTCAATAGAAAATCACACATAGATCTATCTGTGTACTGGTAACTACGGGGAATCGAACCTGGGATTTTAGTGCTGTCCATCTGTAAACTAAGCGCTAACTCAGCACAAGACTAAAATGTAAGCAAGATCAAATAATTCCTTTAGTTTTGATAAATGTGATTATCTAATTGTTCAATTACACCACGAATTCCTTGAGTTTTGATAAATGTGATTATCTAGTTGTTCAATTACACCACGAAATCCTTTAGTTTTGATAAATGTGATTATCTAGTTGTTCAATTACACCACGAATTCCTTTAGTTTTGATAAATGTGATTATCTAGTTGTTCAATTACACCACGAATTCCTTGAGTTTTGATAAATGTGATTATCTAATTGTTCAATTACACCACGAACTCCTTTAGTTTTGATAAATGTGATTATCTAGTTGTTCAATTACACCACGAATTCCTTTAGTTTTGATAAATGTGATTATCTAATTGTTCAATTACACCACGAATTCCTTGAGTTTTGATAAATGTGATTATCTAGTTGCTCAATTACACCACGAATTCCTTGAGTTTTGATAAATGTGATTATCTAGTTGTTCAATTACACCACGAATTCCTTGAGTTTTGATAAATGTGATTATCTAATTGTTCAATTACACCACGAATTCCTTGAGTTTTGATAAATGTGATTATCTAATTGTTCAATTACACCACGAATTCCTTGAGTTTTGATAAATGTGATTATCTAGTTGTTCAATTGCACCACGTAAGTAAAACAAAAGTAAATGATTGGAAAGTCAATGTATGTATATATATTCATAACGTTATATATTAGATTTAAAAGTGACACTAAAGTCTAACATTCACTATATTCTATAAGGTTTGTCGTACAAACGTTTTTGTCTGTAACAATTGATCCGCTATCAGATCTTCCAAAATATACTCGTAAACACATGTGCATTTTTATTTTCTTTTGGAAAGTACTGAACACGAAATAAAAACCAAAAGTTAACGTATATCTCATTGTTAAATCACTTTATTTGTTATCACGGTTTTGAAGATTATATCCCTAGATGGAATATAAAACGATATAGGTACAGGATTATTTAGACTATATTTCTGTATATCTCACACAGTCAAATAATTTGAAAATAGAAAAGTATGGTTATTTTTCTAGCATCACAGCTTCATTGTTTTCATAAATTATTTCCTGTAACAGAAAGATGAAAATGGTTTGTTTTGTTTGTTTTTGAATTTCGCGCAAAGCTGCTCGAGGGCTATCTGCACTAGCCATCCATAGTTTGGCAGTGTAAGACTAGAGGAAAGGTAGCTAGTCATCACCACCCACCGCCAACTCTTGGCTGCGATTTTTTCCAACGAACAGTGGGATTCGCCGTCACATTATAACGCCCACACGGCTGAAATGGCGAGCATGTTTGGCGCGACGGGGATGCGAACCCGCGCCCCACAGATTACGAGTCGCACGCCTTAACCCACCGGGCCATGCCAGGCCAGATGAGAATGGACAAACCAACCTCCGGAATTTCAGAAGTTCTTACAACACTTATATTTTGTTTAAGATTACTATTTCATAAAAGCGATTTTTTTTCGACTTCAGAAAAATATTACATGTTCGTGTTGGAGAGCAGTTTTAGGGACATTATACTATGTAACACAAATTGTGTTCCTGGATAGTATGTGTTATTTCTTAATTGCTTATGTTGTAAAAGTACAGAAAATGACCATTATTCCCTTCAAACGTTACTTTCTATGTAAAAAGGGCAAATTTGCACATTTTCATTTACATAAGGTGTGAATAAAACAACATATGAATCAATATTTACATGTATTTATACTAAAGTTATACAGAAATGTCTAGAAGTGAGTAGTTTTTCGAGATTTTCGACTGTAATGTAAATCACTTTCACGTATCATACCCCAAATGTAGTCTCCCATCATGTTTTCGTTATACGCTTCCAGGTCACAAAAACAAAGTTTGAAGAGAAAAATAGGTCTTTTCCATTAACTTTAGGCATAAGTAACTGGGAAATAACACTTTCTGTCCAGGAACAAGAAAAATTAAAAATTTTATTACATAGTGTAATTAGAAGAGAAACAACTTGTTCATGGAGAAACTATTATATATGAAGAACATTCGCAATGAATCAATGCTAAAACAACAGAAGGAACCTTTGAATTATTTTTTATTAACGACTCTGTAATAAATTACTTTTAAAATGTATAAAATATTGTGTTTAATACCTCTTGAGTTTGTCAGACGAGCTGACGAAAACGAAAAGAGAAAATTCACTTTATGTAACAATATTTCTTCTGTTTGACACATGATATGCAACAGTTGTACGTTTCTTAACTTATTTTCAATTTAAACTTAACTAATAAAGAATGACACACCAGTCAAAACTTTAAATTTTAATTGTGTTCGCATCAAGTATGTTTTCGTGTTATAAAAAAGTGTTTAAAATGATTGGATTAGATAACGTAAAATACGTTTATATCTTGTCGTGGAATATTAAATATGCCATCACTCAGAATGGTAAAGAAAAAGATATTCGAGATTATCTTCCCGTTGAGGAATTGATATAAAGGACAAGTTGCTGATAAAGCATGTCTGGTATATTTATTAAGATTTTATATCGTGTTCGTGGTGAAAACAAACATTCTAGTCTTAGAACATTAAACCAGCAAGTGATATTTGGAATGTTAAACAAAAAACGGATAAAACAAGTCGATTCTGATGAAGTTATTACTTTTAAGTAATATACAACATTAAATCTTGAAGTCATGTTTTATCACAATGGGCAAAGAATTATTTATATAATATATTAAATCATGAAGTCATGTTTATCAAAAAGGTCGGTCCGTCATGGCCAGGTTGGTTAAAGCGTTCGATTCGTCATCTGAGGGTCGTGGGTTCGAATCCCCGTCACACCAAACATGCTCGCATTTTTCAGCCATTGGGACACTATAATTTGACGGTCAATCTCACTATTCGTTGGTGAAAGAGTAGTCCAAGAATTGGCGGTGGGTGGTGATGATTAGCTTTCTTCCCTCTAGTCTTACACTACTAAATTCGGGACGGCTAGCGCAGATAGCCCTAGTGTACCTCTTCCCGAAATTCAAAACAAACCAAGGCTAAAGGTAAAGCAACTAGTCTTTACTAACGAATATCAGGATTGACTGTAACATCATAACACTCCTACGGTTGGAAGTGCGATCGTGTTCTGCGGCGGGTTTAAATCCAAAAAGTCGCAACAATTTAGAAAAAAAGTGACATATGCATGTCGCAGTGATGTATATTATAAACTTTTCACATAAGCCTACACTATAAGATTTTTTTACACAGCCATTTCTAATTCTGTACTGATAGATTAGTAAGGAAATAAGCTAATTAAATAACACCCACTACCAATACTTGCTTCTTCTTATTTGAATAAAAAAGTAATAGTTGACCATAAACCCAATAATACTTCCTATCTCCGTCATATTATAACGCCCCCACGGCTGAGCATATTTGATGACGGGGTTCAATCCCGTTTCTCGCAGGTTGCGAGACGAACAATTAAACAACTATTTTGATGACGAGAAACCCACTTAAAATAAAAATGTATCTCAGAACGGTTGGTATGGGTATTAACACGTTTACTAACAAAGCAGAGAACAACGTTCTCTATTTTTGATAATATTTATTACTATTACTCTTAGTGTTGGATTTAATTACCAAAAATTAGTTTTGAAATGTTAGACAACAAATCGTTTTTGTTGTTATATGTTTTCTTTACTTGTCTTTTATCTCAAAATACTGTCGTTACATTTGCTTGTTTTCTTTTAAAGTGTTAATTTTATAAACATACAGACACGCGCAATAGGATCCGGCATGGTCAAGCGTGTTAATCCGAGAGTCGCGGGTTCGAATCCCGGTCGCATCAAACATGCCTGCCCTTTCAGCCGTGGAGGCGTTATAATGTGACGATGAATCCCACTATTCGTTGGTAAAAGAGTAGCCCAAGAGTTGGCGGTGGGTGGTGATGACTAGCCGCCTTCTCTCTAGTCTTACACTGCTAAATTAGGAACGGCTAGGGCAGATAGCCCTTGAGTAGCTTTGTGCGAAATTCAAAAACAAACAAACAAAACAAGAAATGTTAAATTATGCAAAAAAGACGAGAGGTTTTAGAAATATAATGAGTGGGAAGGAAGTGAAACATGAGGGAATATTTTGTTTTTTAAGAATATAGTACATCACTTGTCACATTCTGTTTGCCAGTGTAATATATAACATATGGAACGATAAATGTACTATACATCACTTGTCACATTCTGTTTGCCAGTGTAATATATAACATATGGAACGATAAATGTACTATACATCACTTGTCACATTCTGTTTGCCAGTGTAATATATAACATAGGGAACGATAAATGTACTATACAGCACTTGTCACATTCTGTTTGCCAGTGTAATATATAACATATGGAACGATAAATGTACTATACATCACTTGTCATATTCTGTTTGCCAGTGTAATATATAACATAGGGAACGATAAATGTACTATACATCACTTGTCACATTCTGTTTGCCAGTGTAATATATAACATATGGAACGATAAATGTACTATACATCACTTGTCACATTCTGTTTGCCAGTGTAATATATAACATATGGAACGATAAATGTACTATACATCACTTGTCACATTCTGTTTGCCAGTGTAATATATAACATAGGGAACGATAAATGTACTATACATCACTTGTCACATTCTGTTTGCCAGTGTAATATATAACATAGGGAACGATAAATGTACTATACATCACTTGTCACATTCTGTTTGCCAGTGTAATATATAACATATGGAACGATAAATGTACTATACATCACTTGTCACATTCTGTTTGCCAGTGTAATATATAACATATGGAACGATAAATGTACTATACATCACTTGTCACATTCTGTTTGCCAGTGTAATATATAACATAGGGAACGATAAATGTACTATACATCACTTGTCACATTCTGTTTGCCAGTGTAATATATAACATAGGGAACGATAAATGTACTATACATCACTTGTCACATTCTGTTTGCCAGTGTAATATATAACATAGGGAACGATAAATGTACTATACATCACTTGTCACATTCTGTTTGCCAGTGTAATATATAACATAGGGAACGATAAATGTACTATACATCACTTGTCACATTCTGTTTGCCAGTGTAATATATAACATAGGGAACGATAAATGTACTATACATCACTTGTCACATTCTGTTTGCCAGTGTAATATATAACATAGGGAACGATAAATGTACTATACATCACTTGTCACATTCTGTTTGCCAGTGTAATATATAACATAGGGAACGATAAATGTACTATACATCACTTGTCACATTCTGTTTGCCAGTGTAATATATAACATAGGGAACGATAAATGTACTATACATCACTTGTCACATTCTGTTTGCCAGTGTAATATATAACATAGGGAACGATAAATGTACTATACATCACTTGTCACATTCTGTTTTCCAGTGTAATATATAACATAGGGAACGATAAATGTACTATACATCACTTGTCACATTCTGTTTGCCAGTGTAATATATAACATAGGGAACGATAAATGTACTATACATCACTTGTCACATTCTGTTTGCCAGTGTAATATATAACATAGGGAACGATAAATGTACTATACATCACTTGTCACATTCTGTTTGCCAGTGTAATATATAACATAGGGAACGATAAATGTACTATACATCACTTGTCACATTCTGTTTGCCAGTGTAATATATAACATATGGATATAATTCGTGTCTTGCAAAGAAAATTTCTTAACTTTTTTTCATTCATAAAACAATCACAAAAATTAATGCAATCTCAAGAACAACAATGTATACTCAAAACAAAGTGAGAACAACAACGTATACCCAAAACAATGTTAGAACAGCAACGTATAGCCAAAACAAAGTGAGAACAACGTATACTCAAAACAAAGTGAGAACAACAACGTATACCCAAAACAATGTTAGAACAGCAACGTATACCCAAAACAAAGTGAGAACAACAACGTATACTCAAAACAAAGTGAGAACAACAACGTATACCCAAAACAATGTTAGAACAGCAACGTATACACAAAACAAAGTGAGAACAACAACGTATACTCAAAACAAAGTGAGAACAACGACGTATACCCAAAACAAAATGAGAACAACAACGTATACCCAAAACAAAGTGAACACACAGATTAGAAAAACGTTGTTACTCAGGCTAAGAATGGCACTCATTATATTATATCAATATGTACCAACTGAGTCAAACTCTTTCTTATTGTTTAACATGTTTAATGAAAGGTTAAAACAATATTATTTCTTAAGGAGAAATAAAATGTCCTAGTTTCTGTTATTCTGACCCACAATGGAAACACGATCCCAAATGACAAGCCTGAATTAGAGCATAGAACCTCTAAGTACAAAGTTTCCTTTACTAATCCTGTAAACATTGACATAATGCAGTGAAAATAAACTCACTTGTCTCTATTTGACGTCAACTATAAATTACCTGCTGGGAAACTTTTATTGATGATTCTTAAACATAATAGACTATATATGTGTGTATATATACATATATATATATATATATATGTACAATCTAAAGTGTGTATCTGTGAAAACGTATACATGAGAATATATTCATACATATAATCTGCTAACACCGACGAATTAATGAGGGTAACTTGTCTTGTGAAATTATATTCTTGTAGGTGAATGCGTAACCTCATCTTCAGAACGCGTTACAAAAATGGGTCATCCTTGTTAAATCATGTATAACTAACGTGTACAACTCTATATCTTATATTACCTATAAAAATAGATCATCCTTCAAAAATCGTGTATAACTTACGTGTACAACTCTATATCTCATATTACCTATAAAAATAGATGATCCTTCATAAATCATGTATAACTTACGTGTACAACTCTATATCTCATATTACCTATAAAAATAGATCATCCTTCATAAATCATGTATAACTAACGTGTACAACTCTATATCTTATATTACCTATAAAAATAGATCATCCGTCATAAATCATGTATAACTTACGTGTACAACTCTATATCTCATATTACCTATAAAAATAGATCATCCTTCATAAATCATGTATAACTTACGTGTACAACTCTTAATATCTCATATTACCTATAAAAATAGATCATCCGTCATAAATCGTGAATAACTTACGTGTACAACTGTATATCTGATATTACCTATAAAAATAGATCATCCTTCACAAATCATGTATAACTTACGTGTACAACTCTATATCTCATATTACCTATAAAATAGATCATCCTTCATAAATCATGTATAACTTACGTGTACAACTCTATATCTGATATTACCTATAAAATAGATCATCCGTCATAAATCATGTATAACTTACGTGTACAACTCTATATCTCATATTACCTATAAAAATAGATCATCCTTCATAAATCATGTATAACTTACGTGTACAACTCTATATCTCATATTAGCTATAAAAATAGATCATCCTTCATAAATCATGTATAACTTACGTGTACAACTCTATATCTGATATTACCTATAAAAATTGATCATCCTTCATAAATCATGTATAACTTACGTGTACAACTGTATATCTCATATTAGCTATAAAATAGATCATCCTTCATAAATCATGTATAACTTACGTGTACAACTCTATATCTCATATTACCTATAAAATAGATCATACTTCATAAATCATGTATAACTTACGTGTACAACTCTATATCTCATATTAGCTATAAAATAGATCATCCTTCATAAATCATGTATAACTTACGTGTACAACTCTATATCTGATATTACCTATAAAAATAGATCATCCTTCATAAATCATGTATAACTTACGTGTACAACTGTATATCTCATATTACCTATAAAAATAGATCATCCTTCATAAATCATGTATAACTTACGTGTACAACTAACTGTATATCTCATATTACCTATAAAAATAGATCATCCGTCATAAATCGTGTATAACTTACGTGTACAACTCTATATCTGATATTACCTATAAAAATAGATCATCCGTCATAAATCATGTATAACTTACGTGTACAACTCTATATCTCATATTACCTATAAAAATAGATCATCCTTCATAAATCGTGTATGACTTACGTGTACAACTCTATATCTCATATTACCTATAAAAATAGATCATCCTTCATAAATCATGTATAACTTACGTGTACAACTCTATATCTCATATTAGCTATAAAAATAGATCATCCTTCATAAATCATGTATAACTTACGTGTACAACTCTATATCTGATATTACCTATAAAAATAGATCATCCTTCATAAATCATGTATAACTTACGTGTACAACTGTATATCTCATATTACCTATAAAAATAGATCATCCGTCATAAATCGTGTATAACTTACGTGTACAACTCTATATCTCATATTACCTATAAAAATAGATCATCCTTCATAAATCATGTATAACTTACGTGTACAACTCTATATCTCATATTACCTATAAAAATAGATCATCCTTCATAAATCGTGTATAACTTACGTGTACAACTCTATATCTCATATTATCTATAAAAATAGATCATCCTTCATAAATCATGTATAACTTACGTGTACAACTCTATATCTCATATTACCTATAAAAATAGATGATCCTTCATAAATCATGTATAACTTACGTGTACAACTCTATATCTCATATTACCTATAAAAATAGATCATCCTTCATAAATCATGTATAACTAACGTGTACAACTCTATATCTTATATTACCTATAAAAATAGATCATCCGTCATAAATCATGTATAACTTACGTGTACAACTCTATATCTCATATTACCTATAAAAATAGATCATCCTTCATAAATCATGTATAACTTACGTGTACAACTCTATATCTCATATTACCTATAAAAATAGATCATCCGTCATAAATCGTGAATAACTTACGTGTACAACTGTATATCTGATATTACCTATAAAAATAGATCATCCTTCACAAATCATGTATAACTTACGTGTACAACTCTATATCTCATATTACCTATAAAAATAGATCATCCTTCATAAATCATGTATAACTTACGTGTACAACTCTATATCTGATATTACCTATAAAAATAGATCATCCGTCATAAATCATGTATAACTTACGTGTACAACTCTATATCTGATATTACCTATAAAAATAGATCATCCGTCATAAATCATGTATAACTTACGTGTACAACTCTATATCTCATATTACCTATAAAAATAGATCATCCTTCATAAATCATGTATAACTTACGTGTACAACTCTATATCTCATATTAGCTATAAAAATAGATCATCCTTCATAAATCATGTATAACTTACGTGTACAACTCTATATCTGATATTACCTATAAAAATTGATCATCCTTCATAAATCATGTATAACTTACGTGTACAACTGTATATCTCATATTAGCTATAAAAATAGATTATCCTTCATAAATCATGTATAACTTACGTGTACAACTCTATATCTCATATTACCTATAAAAATAGATCATACTTCATAAATCATGTATAACTTACGTGTACAACTCTATATCTCATATTAGCTATAAAAATAGATCATCCTTCATAAATCATGTATAACTTACGTGTACAACTCTATATCTGATATTACCTATAAAAATAGATCATCCTTCATAAATCATGTATAACTTACGTGTACAACTGTATATCTCATATTACCTATAAAAATAGATCATCCTTCATAAATCATGTATAACTTACGTGTACAACTAACTGTATATCTCATATTACCTATAAAAATAGATCATCCGTCATAAATCGTGTATAACTTACGTGTACAACTCTATATCTGATATTACCTATAAAAATAGATCATCCGTCATAAATCATGTATAACTTACGTGTACAACTCTATATCTCATATTACCTATAAAAATAGATCATCCTTCATAAATCGTGTATGACTTACGTGTACAACTCTATATCTCATATTACCTATAAAAATAGATCATCCTTCATAAATCATGTATAACTTACGTGTACAACTCTATATCTCATATTAGCTATAAAAATAGATCATCCTTCATAAATCATGTATAACTTACGTGTACAACTCTATATCTGATATTACCTATAAAAATAGATCATCCTTCATAAATCATGTATAACTTACGTGTACAACTGTATATCTCATATTACCTATAAAAATAGATCATCCGTCATAAATCGTGTATAACTTACGTGTACAACTCTATATCTCATATTACCTATAAAAATAGATCATCCTTCATAAATCATGTATAACTTACGTGTACAACTCTATATCTCATATTACCTATAAAAATAGATCATCCTTCATAAATCGTGTATAACTTACGTGTACAACTCTATATCTCATATTATCTATAAAAATAGATCATCCTTCATAAATCATGTATAACTTACGTGTACAACTCTATATCTCATATTACCTATAAAAATAGATGATCCTTCATAAATCGTGTATAACTTACGTGTACAACTCTATATCTCATATTACCTATAAAAATAGATCATTCGTCATAAATCATGTATAACTTACGTGTACAACTCTATATCTCATATTAGCTATAAAAATAGATCATCCTTCATAAATCATGTATAACTTACGTGTACAACTCTATATCTCATATTAGCTATAAAAATAGATCATCCTTCATAAATCATGTATAACTTACGTGTACAACTCTATATCTGATATTACCTATAAAAATAGATCATCCTTCATAAATCATGTATAACTTACGTGTACAACTGTATATCTCATATTACCTATAAAAATAGATCATCCGTCATAAATCGTGTATAACTTACGTGTACAACTCTATATCTCATATTACCTATAAAAATAGATCATCCTTCATAAATCATGTATAACTTACGTGTACAACTCTATATCTCATATTACCTATAAAAATAGATCATCCTTCATAAATCGTGTATAACTTACGTGTACAACTCTATATCTCATATTATCTATAAAAATAGATCATCCTTCATAAATCATGTATAACTTACGTGTACAACTCTATATCTCATATTACCTATAAAAATAGATGATCCTTCATAAATCGTGTATAACTTACGTGTACAACTCTATATCTCATATTACCTATAAAAATAGATCATTCGTCATAAATCATGTATAACTTACGTGTACAACTCTATATCTCATATTAGCTATAAAAATAGATCATCCTTCATAAATCATGTATAACTTACGTGTACAACTCTATATCTCTTATTGATCGTACACGCCTCGTCCATTAGCGAAGTTTGAAGAACGTATTAATTTGAATAAATGTTTGTTTTATTAATTGTTCACTAACTTCAATATATTAAGAGTTTGATATCCTGGTTGTTAAATATGTTTTCAACGAGAAATAATATCTCGAGCTATTCGTTCGTATTTAATCTTTTTACGAGGCTTAAGCCTTATTTTGTACAAAATTCTTCAATCAAATCATAATTTACGCAAATGAATCCTTTAACTGTCGTAATCAAGTTTGATTATTTACACACATATTTGTACATGCCAATTCTAATAACTTTAACCACGATATTAACGGTTATGGTTAAGTTAACTATCTCAGGTTTTTTTAGGCCTAGAAGATCTATGTTTGGCTCAAATGATAAAAATAAAGTGAATTAGCTTGCGCAACATAGAAACACATGTACGTTCTGAAGGACTGAGAGTCATTCTGAAGTGAGAATGATTTATAAAGTAGTGTATAACATCTGTATAATAAAACCTTCAACAAAAGTATGTTGCGTGTAATCTCCATGTTCCTCAAAGTAACTAAACTAAGATACACACAACTGTTCTCTTGTTTACTAATGAACTTTCTTTTGAATTGTTGTTGAATGATGAACATATATATATATATGTGTCATTACACAACCCACAACTGCACTTTCCTGACACAGAAACAGGTTTATATTTCTACATACAACTTCCAAAAAGTTAAATTTAAAAGAAGAGTTATTGTATTTGTTTATATAAGCCTGTATATACATGTAGTTAAATTGCTTTGGTTGTAGAGAGATTCGGTTTTGTCTACAGTTCAGCGACACCAGAATTTCGGCAGAGAACGTTAATTGATAGCCTTAAAGAGCCAAGATACATTTGTTAATATGTGATACAGAAATATAACTTAATAAATATAATCCAAGAGCAGCAAAATAAATGTTTTTGTCCATCTCCAAGTTTTGGGGTGAATTTGGAACATTTAATCTTTATAGTATTTACTGACCGATGCCCGAAAGTATTTATAATTAAGTAGAAGAAGTTATACGAACTCAGTGATGTCGAGAAAACCCACTTGTAGAGAAAAAAAAAAAATATATATATATATGTAAAAACGGCTCGTTTGGGTTGAGAAAATATTTTACGTAGAATTCTACGTATATAGTTATACAAAGTGATAAATCAGAGAAAAGGGATAGTATTCTAATTTAAAGGAGTGATTTTAACACATTTTATGTCAAATAAGGTTTTTGATTAAACTAATAGACACGAAACTCGTGAATTATCCCTTCTTGTCCTAAGGAAATGAACAAGAGTTTGTCATTTGCTATATTAACACACATCTTTCAAAACATACAGTTAAAACATTTGTTAAATTATTGTTTAAATGACTGATTATTGCCTTGTATACATACACATGGCCAAAAGTATGTGGACACCCGATCATCACACCCGAATGTGCTTGTTGAATATTTCATTCCAAACCCATGGGCATTAATATAAAGCTGATCCCTCTTTGCTACTATGACAGCCTCTACTTTTCTGGGAAGGATTTTCACAAGGTTTTGGAACATTGCTGCTGGGATTCGCTCCTATTAAGCAACAAGAGCATTAGTGTGGTCAGGCACTAATGATGGGAGAGAAGGCCTGGCTCGCAGTCTGTGTTCCAATTCATTCCAAAGGTGTTTGATGGGACTGAGGTCAAGTCTCTGTGCATGCCAGTCACGTTCTTCCACACCAATTTCGGTAAAACATGTCTTTATGGATCTCGCTTTGTGCACGGGGGCATTCTCATGCTGAGACAAAAAAGGATCTTTCCCAAATTGTTGCCACAAAGTTGGAAGCATACAATTCTCTTGAATGTTATTGTATGCTGTAACATTAAGACTTCACTGGAACTAAATATCCTAGCCCAAACCGTGAAAAACAGCCCCACACCATTATTCCTCCTCCACAAAACTTTACAGTTGGCACTAGGCATTAAGGCAGGTAGGGTTCTCCTGGCATCCGTCAGGCTGCTAGATAGTAAAGCGTGATTCATCGCTCAAGAGAACACGTTTCCACTGCTCTAGACCCCAATGGTGGTGTGCTTTACGCCACTCCAGTCGACACTTGGCATTGCACATTGTGATCTTAAGCTTGTGTGTGGCTGCTTGGTCATGGAAACCCATTTCATGAAGCTCCCGACAAACAGTTCTTGTGCTGACGTTGCTTCCAGAAGCAGTTTGGAACTCGGTAGTGAGTGTTGTAACTGTAGACAGACGATTTTTACGCACTTCAGCACTCAACGGTCTCATTCTGTGAGCTTGTGTGGCCTATCGCTTCATGGCTGAGCTGTTATTGCTCCTAAACGTTTTCACTTCACAATAACAGCACTCACAGTTGACTGGAGCAGCTCTAGCAGGGCAGAAATTTGACGAACTGACTTGTTGAAAAGCTGGCATCCTATAATAGTGCCACGTTGAAAATAATTAGTTCTTCAGTATAACCCATTCTACTCCAATGTTTATCTGTGGAGACTGCATGGCTGTATACTTGATTTTAACAATGGGTGTGGCTGAAATATCCAAACCCCATTTCATTTAGACGCTTTGCGTTTTCAACAAGGTTTTATTTTCGGTTCTGCAACTCATCAGCTACTAAAACTTACATACACGTTAGCAGGTTTTTTTCAACAATTCGTTATAGTTTCGTAAGGTATTTTAGACCGTTTGCACATTGTTTTAATATGTGTCCGAAATACTGAGAGCACTATATTACAAATTTCAAAGCACTGTCTGTATCCAATTCACTTTCGTAGCATATACAAATGTAGAGTTAGATTTGTGGGATGTCATAATACAAATTCTCTTCTAATAATCACAGGATCGTTAGAGCTATGGCTAGTAATGTTAATACCAACTTCAAGTCTCGTAAAGAAACTGATTTATTGACCACGATATGTTAGGTACAACTTCTTGAAAAGAATTAAACGAATTATGCTAATTCGGAATAACAAAATGTTTCTCAAGGCATAATCAGCTTGTAGCTCAGGGGTAGTATGAATCCATGATATAACATGAGCTGCACGTGCCTCAAGTGATATTTACAACTTTTAATGGCATGGATAGTAGTTATACTTGGTTTAAAGGGCAAGAAAACAAAATTTAATAAAAAATGATCTAAACTGTTGAGAGATTAAAGGTACTTGAGACAAAAGAATATTATTTCATAATACAGTTGGAAGACATTCTAGAAATAATTATTCTTTGTTTGTTGTTGTTGTTATTGAGACCAGTCAAATTGGCCAATCCTGTTTTATGATATGGTAGAGAAAAATAACATATTGAAAATGGTTAGAAAATGTATTTTAAATTCAAGATTATAAACTTTTATTTTACAGTAAAATATACTTAACATTTTATCGCCATCTTTACAAGCTAGATGACGTTTCAATTTTTTTCTTACAATCTTCATATTTTTAACATTCAAGTTTCTTTGTTTTTGAATTTCTCGCGCAAAGCTACACGAGGGCTATCTGCGCTACCCGTCCCTGATTTAGCACTGTAAGACTAAAGAAAAGACAGCTAGTCATCACCACTCACCACTAACTCTTGGGCTACTCTTTTTCCAACGAATAGTGGGATTAACCATAACTTATAACGCCTCCACGGCTGAAAGGCTGAATACGTTTAGTGTAACGAGAATTCGAACCCGCAATCCTCAGACTACGAGTTGAATGCCTTAACCACCTAGTCATGCCGAATTTAACATTTAAGTACGATTTCAAGAACGTTTAATTAATACCTATAATACGTATTGTGTTTCAGACTTTAAGATGAGTTCCTTTCTTCATTGGCAAAAACTAAAATAAATATTTGTTATTCTATTCGAGAAACGAATCAACTAAGATTAGAATAGCATTGTATATAGAAATTCACATGTGTATCCTATATATACATATAGCTGGTAAAGATTAATTTTATGTGAAACGATATTAGTCAGCTACACTGAGTACTGAACTGAAGACTATATAAATGTACAGCATTTTCATTGTAATACACATTTAGATGAAATTGAACTCTTTATGAAACAACATCGGATTGTTGTTCCATTTCACACTCTCAATATTTAAACTATTATTTTCTACTGTAAACCTTTTTTCGCTTGTGTTTCACTTAAATATGGAAAAGATACTCTAGTACTCGGGTAGTGATCTATCGTACGAAGTTACGGTTTGAGTAATAAAGTGATTCATTGTTTCAATTAAATATGGAAAAGTTACTCTAGTACTCAGGTAGTGATCTATCGTACGAAGTTACGGTTTGAGTAATAAAGTGATTCGTATTGCCAGTAACACAATAAATGTCTGAATTTCCCACACGTGTCTACGTCGTTATAAAATCCCTTGTTTTATTCTAATTTCATAGGTCAAGTTTTCTAAAGAAATCAAAGTATTCAAAAGACAATTCAATAATATAGTTTTTAAATGGAAGTTATTTATGTCCTTTATTTCTAGTCGTTATTTTATATTATATAACATACACAATGTCATGAATATTGAAATTTCAACATGTTGAACAGTTCTTGAAATGTCTAAATCAGCGAACTACATTATATTTCCTTCCTGTTTACCCAATCTCTTAAGTATAGGGTAAGAATAAACCATAAATGAGTGTAGGAAAATATTATAACGATCTCTATGCTTGAAATAACAAACTGCATTCTACACGTGTGTTATGAAATGGTGTTTGAACATTAATTAACCTTTACAAGTAAACTATAACGAAATTATTAAGCCTTTGTTTATATATACATTTACTGTATCCCACACTTATGTTATAAAACGATGTGTTCGATACTTAATTTGCCCTTACGAATAAACTGTAACGAAATTATTAAGCCTTTATATATGTAAAAACGGCTGATATGGGTAGTTGTTGTATAAGTAAGGCTCCTTTAATTTTGCGTTTGTTTAAAAGAGCAAAACAAAGTCACCTTCACACGTTTTCGAACACTGCAAATCAAATAAACACAGCATAACCATAGAAAACACCCAAATACTAAATAAAAAACAAACATAAACAAACGCAAAATTAAAGAAGTTTTACTTATACAACTCAAGCCCAAAATAAACCAATACAAAGGAACACCTTTATACCTATATTAATAAATATAATCTAACATTTAAGCACGCCCTCTACATTCCTGCACTCAATTACACAACCGCCTTCAAACATGTGGTCAGCTATCGGTCAGTTACCCCTTTCTTTGTGAACCTGACGATGACCGAAAAAGGTCGAAACGTTGTTCGCTCCTCTACATAGTGCTTTCTCTATCCATACCAGCCGTTTTTAAATATATAATTTTCTCTACAAGTGAGTTTTCTCGTCATCACGGATTATTAAACCTTTATTTATATATATATTCATACATATAATAACCATAAATTTTTAAGCTATAAACAAAACAAATTACAATTAAAATTTAACAAAATACGCTACATATTTAAAAGAAAAAGATCCGTTAGATTATACAATTTATGCCAGAAACAGGACCCACATGGCGTAGGGATACACCGTTTAACAGCCTCAGCCTCCAATTCGCTAGTCTCACATGAGAATATGTGTTTTCTTACAGCAAAGGTGTCTCGGGCTATCTGCTGAGCCCACCGAGTGGAATCGAACCCCTGATCTTAGCGTTGTAAATCCGTAGACTTACCGCTGTCTAGCGAGGGGCTCTCACATAAGAAGATTAGAAATTAGGAGAGCAAGGTGTAGGGGCTCAAGCCCCCATCTGTATCACCCTTTACTGCCTGTTAGACAGTTTTGGAAAGGTGACTGTTCTCCCAAGTTAATATACGAATAAGAAAATGATAAACATAAAAAAGATAAAAATAAAAAAATAAATTAAGAAGTAAAATATAAATAAAATATAAAATAAAATGAAAATAAAAATAAAAAATAATTAAAATAAGGTAATACCGTTGGGGGGTAAGTTAGCATTTCTGCCTGTTCCAAATATGGTAGAGGTACTAATTAACATGACATCAGTAAAGTGATGGTTTACTGTACCCTACACGTGTGTTATAAAATGGTGTGTTCGAAACCTAATTTGACTTTGCGAATAAACTTCACTCTTGTCTTACACTGCTGAATTAGAGACGGCTAGCGCAGATAGCCCTAGTTTAGCTTTGCGCGAAATTAAAAAAACCCACAAAAAAACTCATTTTCTAATATCATAAAAACAAATGTTTTGAACAAGGTTTCAGCTAGAGCCTCACAGTACTTTGAGATATTTTTAAAAGTCTCGTGTTTTTGTGTCTGTTTTCTGTTAAGATGAAATATTTCGAAATGTGTTGTATTTCAACATATTATTAAATATATAACATATTACTGTAAAGAGAGTAAAACAATATTACATTTATTTCCCGCTGTGGAATTGAGAGGAGTGTAATAATGGGTGTATATGACGTAGAGAGCAGTAGAGTTATTTATCTTCGCTCGTAATTGCCACGCTTTGTTACGTTCAGTAACAACTAACTACTTGTTAGCCAACGGAAAGAATGGGAGGATAGGTTTCTCATAAGTCTACAGCAATTTCCCGCCTTGATAACGCTGTCTTGCTCTATTGAATTTCTCGAACAACGCTAATGGGATTTCTTAATATTTAATGATTTCTGAGGACTGAAATCTGTTGAAGATGTGAAACCTTACCTGGGTCTGTGCACACGGAAGAAAAGCAATAAGTTCTTTCTGGCTGACAAAATTGATTATCTATGAATACTTAAATAATAGGTTTCATTTATAAAGCAAATGCTACTGTAACGAAGCCAAAAGGCTAAATTTTATAAATTAATTTGATTGTTTCCACTGGATATATTTTTTGGCCAATTTACACTTTATTAGTATTAGTCCTAAGAATATTTTTACGGTTAGTTCGATAAACGTGTTTATTTAAATTAAGAGAAAGGCCTTAGTCGATTTCTGGAAATAAAACATCGTGTAAAAGATTTCTAAATTATATGCATTTTATTGCAATTCATTTTATTATATAGTTTAGTAAGTAGAATAACTTTAATGTGATCTAAAAATTAAACTCAAATAAGTGTTAAAAACAGTACTTAACTCAGACAACTTTAAACACCCAAAGCAACAAAATATTTTAAGTTTGTAATTTTTTATCAATATTTCATAACTAAAAATTAAACTCAAATAAGTGTTAAACAGTACTTAACTTTGACAACTTTAAACACCCAATGCGATAAAATATTTTCTTAAGTTCGTTATTTTTAATCTATATTTCATAACTACTTTGCTGGGAGGTCCAGCAAAACCAAAGTTTGTATTCAATGAATATTTCTACAATTTATTGAATATGGCAACTAGAGTAGAACATGAATAATATGTTTTATTAATGAATTAGCATGTTTGTTTTCCTTAATTAATAGTTTACGTGTTAAGTTCTTTTGAAAGATGGTGTTGTTAGGAAATTTTCCATTTTACCTTAGTTTCACTGTCTTTATTGAGAGGTGAGCTCAGAGTAAAGTGTATTAAAGTGTGTACATTTTATAGCTGAATTCAGTGAGATAAATAAATGGTACAAAATTAGCATATTCTTAATTTTAACCGCAAATTGAGTTGAGAATTATTGTTTTAAATTTATAGGAAAAATGTCGAGTAGTTTTAAAATATTTTTATTTTTCTCAGCAGTTAATTTACCTTTAAGTTGTTTTTTATTTATAGAATCAAACTTTTTTTTATAAAATTAAAAAAACAACAACATCCATAAGCTATGTATGAACCTTAATATAATTTACATTAATTCAAATATTTCCTACAACTGTCCAATAAGACTGCGTTTGTCCCCTGCAGGGACAGTGGTAAGTGTATGGTTTTATAATGCTAAAAATCAGAGGTTCGATTTCCCTCTGTGAACACAGGAGATAGCCCGATGTGGCGTTGTTATACGAAAAACAGATACACACACAAGATGGCGGACTGAAAAAACGGTATGAATTATCCTGTATCATTGAGCTGTCAAGACAAACAGTATTAAAAGAAAGGAGCAGTGTGAGACGGAGTGGACGTTTCTTAAGAAGTCAAGTAGACCTCTGGTGGTAGCTAGTGAGGCTTTTGTTTTACCTTTCTCTAAGTCTGGAAAGGATCTCAAGATTCCTTCGAACTACCGTCCAATTGCTTTAACGAGCTGTCTCTGTAAGACTTTAGAGAGAATGGTTAATGTCTGTCTTGTTTGGTTCCTCGAATCAAACAACCTCCTCTCGCCCACCCAGTGTGGGTTCAAACAACAGAGCTCCACCATGGACCACCTGATTCAACTTAAAACGTCAATCAGAGAAGCCTTTCTCAAACGACAACATCTTGTATCAATATTCTTTGAGATTGAGAAGGCTTATAATACAACATGTAGGCATGACATTTTGCGAGACCTCCATATATATGAGTTACGTGGTCATTTGCCCATTTCTATTAACATTTTTTTAATGGACAGGTAATTCCAAGTTCATGAAGGTTAAACAGTTTCCAGTTCTTTTCTACAGGAACTTGGAGTCCCTCAGAGCTGTGTTCTGAGTGTCACACTTTTCAGTACAATGATTAATGCCACCACTGAACAACTCCCTCTCACTGTTGCAAACGAACTCTATGTCGACGGCTTTCACATCTCATGTCAGTCGTCGAACATGAGGTATATTGAGCGGCAGCTACAAATTGTCCTCAATCATTTACTGAAGTGGACCACAGCAAACGGATTTAGCTTCTCTCTCTCTAAAACCGTTTGCATACACTTTTGCCGCCACCAGGATATTCACCCTGAACCTGAACTCCGTATCGATGAAGTTTTGCTGCCTGTGGTCCCTGAGACAAAGTTCTTGGGGCTTAACTTTGACCATAAACTGGCCTTTATAATACACATTAAGCAGCTACGAGACAAATGTACAAGAGCACTGAACATTCTCCATGTCCTCTCTTCCACCACTTGGGGAGCGGATCGATGTTCTATGCTAAAGATATATTGTACTGTTATTCGATTGAAACTAGGCTATGGATCAGTAGTCTACGGCTCTGCCAGGACCTTGGCCTTAAAAATGTTGGACCCCGTTCATCATGAAGGACTTTGGCTTTCAGCACTTCCTCAGTTCGGAGCTTATACATAGAGTCTCATGAACCTTCTTTGTACCTCCACCATTCGCAACTGTCTTTACTATATTCTTCGAAACTTTGTTCCTTACCACAGCATCCCACCTGGGGTTGTATTTTCCTTCCTCAGTGGGTCGTACTTTATCAGGACAGACGATCTGCCATTGCTCCTTTTGGCCTTTGTATCAAGGTGCAATTGGATGAATTGGGTCTGTCCTTGGATAAGCTTGCTGTATCCACTGGTCAGCCCATCCCACCATAGTTTATTACAGTCTCCAAATTTGACACATCTTTAAGTCATCTGAGAAAAGCAGACGCTCCCGATTGGAAATACTGTCTGTTATTTGCTGAACATCTTTCAAATCATCCTTCTATTCCGATTTATACAGATGGTTTTAAATCAGGTGACTGTGTAGGTTCTGCCATGATCTGTTGTGGTTCGGTGGTTGTGCGCAGAATCTCCTCTACAGCTTCTGTGTTCACTGCTGGACTGTACATCATTTCTCTTGCCGTTGGTATTCGTGGGAACGAACTCGCCGACACTGCAGCTAAGTCTATCTGCTCTGGCACTATCACCACTGTGCCTGTTCCATACGTGGACTATGGTCCTGTATTCAAGGCTCGGCTCCGTGCCAGTTGGCAGTCGACTTGAAGTGAGCAACGTGAAAACAAGCTTTTCCAAATAAAGCTCTCTATTGGACTTTGGCCGTTTTGTTTCCGTTATGACCAGAAAGGGGAAGTTGTTCTAGCTAGACTACTCACTGGTCACAGTTTTTTAATTCATCGTTTTCTTTTATCTGGCACTGATGTACCAATGTGTAACACTAAGATCCCTATAAGCCACATTTTACTGTCTTGTCATTGTTATAACTCTCAATGAAGGCACCAGTTTAAACATGTTCTGTTCCAAGGTTTGTCCATAACAATAGACAGAGTTATTGGTGATGGTGACACTGTTCACCTTGGTAATGTTTCTAGTTTTTTAAAGGCCATTAATCTTTTAATGTTATTTAAGTTTTAAATTTGTACATTAGACCTTTATCAATGTGATTCCCTTTTAAGAATCAAAGTACATCAAGTTCAATATGAAATTAGAAAATGACCATAACGTCAAATAACTCAGAACAAGGACTGGAAAGGTCAACTTCAGGTGACTAACGGTGGTTTTTTAACTTATCTGTTAGTCTTCCTGGCGAGTTATGATAATTACAGTTATGCTACAAAAAGTCCTTTACAACTTGTATTACTGTAGTTTTATCTTTTACCGCTGTAGACTAAATGTAAATATTGGTTTTATGCTATTTAAGTTTTTAATTGAAAAATTAAACTTTGTTTTGGTTTACCTTAATTTCCTTTTATGAATTTTACTTTAATTTTAACTTTTTACCGGATGTTTGACGGAGATAGCCTAGTTGCTTTGCGCCATAAAACACCAAGCCAACCGACCATACCTCATAATATGGGCATATTCAGAAGAAACTATACATCAAAGAAGGATTACATAATACGATAACCAGGCTAAATTTCTTCTGATCGAGCTTTGTTTATGATTACGTTCCATTTCGCAATTTCCAGTTGTGTTCTACCTGACGACCATGCGTCTTTCAATAACCCTGCAACATAGTTTCCATTGGAAAAACTGTCATTTCCAGACACTAGGGTAGACATTTCCAGGGTTTTGAATAATAATTCTAGTGTATGAGAATGACAGTTTACCTTTGTGTGTCTCAACAACCAATGGAAAAGAAATCAATAACACTGCCACTGGCGACTTGAATAGGTAGTCGCATGGAATAGTATTAACACTTGTTTCATCCTCTGCTTGCTTCACAGATGTGACTAGTAGCCTCACTCTGTTGGTCTCTTTTTCCAGACGGTTATCTTTCATGAACGTATTTCTTGGTGTTGCCTGGGGTACGGGACGGGCTTTATCTACTGATCTTTATGTTCGTGGATTATCATCATGACGTCACACATTACTTACTACTGCTGTAGTGTGACTTGTTGAAGAGCACCTTTTGGATGGTCCTGAATCCTCAGTTTGATCCATATTCCTTTGTTTTCTAATTCCGTTATTTACAAAGCCATGATGAAATGATTTACGTGAGTATAATCAAACCAAATGAACTACATTTCAAAAGACCCAAATTTTGTGAACCTTTGAGTAGTTACCGATTTTTTATTCAGGAGTAAAAACAAAAATAAATAAATATGAAAGTTTTGGAAATTCCAGGTGCTCCGTCTTAAAATATCCTTATAATATTGTATTTATGAATATTTTGATTCAAAAAGGGCTGATTTGTTTAGTTAAAATCGTTTTAATATAGCATACTAATTCTCCTATAAGTTTTTCTTCCAGTTTAATTTTATAATTCATTTGTAACGAACATTTAACAATTCGCCAGTTGTTCATGAACAATAATATTCTTTTAAACCTGAATTGCAGTAAAACTTTCATTGTACTCACTTAGCAGCCATGTTTTATTTTAACTGGTAATTTTCCAGGGTTCTTTAGGTCAGCAGTATTACAAAAATAAAATACATTAGACATGAACAATAACGTGTGTCTTAGAATGTAGTGTTTAAGAACATAATAAACCTAGCATTAATTACAAGTGTAATTAAAATCACGCTTTATCAGTTTGTAAAAGTCGTTCACATAATAGCAACTGATAATTAAATTCATCCTTATAATCTAAAAGCTTAGAAATGTTCCATTATTCAGTTTTATTAAGCAGAATTAGTTTGTTTTCGCATTGTGTTTTCTTTGAAACATTTCAAACAGTAAACTGACTACGCGTAAAACTATTCTACCAAAACATTCTTAAATGCAACAAGGTTCATTTTTAAATAACCTTAGCACTTATTTTATACAGTTTAATCATAGTCTGAAAGCACTGAATGATAGTGAGACTCGAGAAAGTGGTAATATATCAGCAATTACAGCTTCTCTACAAAATTAAACGAATTCAAAGATGGAGACGTGTGAAATTTTACATAAAATTGAGTAAGCCTTGTTTGATAAACCTTTGTTTCATGATTCACATTGAGTAATTATCGTGACGTTTCCCAAAGGTATAATGTGACTCAAAATATGTTCTCCAAATTTTAACGTGACTCAAAATATGTTCTCCAAATTTTAATAGCCATTTAAAAAAAATTCTTTAAGAAATAACTATATTGTATGAAAATACATAAATTAGTTTTCGGACAATACTTTCCTTGGTATTTCCATTCTAGTGACTAATAACTTGTATTTCTTCCTTGGAAACTTAACCCTTAAAAAAAGTACTTTTTTTTTTCCTTTTTTTTTTCAGCTAATAATTATTTTTAATTACAATATACTAATTTATTATGCTTAATAAGTGAAAAGTATTGGAATAGTGGTTAAGATTTTACTGAGTGTACATTTTGTTGGTATTTGTAGCTTTCCTAATTTTAACTACAGGTAGCATTAGCTAGTTACCAGCGCCGTCTGTCAACTCTTCTCTGATCAAATAGTAGGATTTGACTGTCACTTTTATAACTCACGTGCATACTAAAATGTGGAACTTGTTTTCTTTTTGACACTAGAATGAGAAGTGATAACCATAACATACAAAAACTAGGCACTCTGTCCACTAAACACCACTCTATCGTAGTAGAAATACCCATATATACAATGATGAGTATTCATCCTGTTTCATGTAATCAGATACATGTTATTAGAGTAAATACCTTCAGTTTATCTACAATCTCGTTATATTTGAAAGAACACACAAGCAGGTGATCAAATTTGCCCATGTTTTTGGATACTCTTTATGTCTCAAAGAAACTCCCACAATGAGCAAATTTGTACATGTTTTTGGTTGTTGCTACTTTGTATTAAGCACAAAGCTACACAATGAGCTATCTGTGCTTTGCCCACCACTGGTATCGAAACCCGGATTTTAGCGTTGTAAGGCCGCAGAGCCACTGGGGGCCATGTTTTTGGATACCACCTGTGAGATTACTTTTATGGACGTTTTTGTTTGTTTGTTTGTTTATTTTGAATTTTCGCGCAGAGATACTCGAGGGCTATCTGCGCTAACCGTCCCTAATTTAGCAGTGTAAGACTAGAGGGAAGACAGTTAATCATCACTACCCACCGCCAACTCTTGGGCTACTCTTTTACCAAATAATACTGGGACTGACCACCACTTGTTACGCGCCAACGGCTGAAAGGACGAGCATGTTTGGTGCGACCGGGATTCGAACCCGCGACCCTTAGATTACGAGTCGCACGCCTTAACCCACCTGGCCTTGCCGGGCCTCGGTTGGTCTGACATGTTGTTAAGTAAAATAAAGTATTTCGCGTGCTGGAAAGTTTTCCTTTTTCTTATAGAAATACCTTTTTTAGAAGAAGTCAATGAATGATTAAATGGAGACTCATTCGATAGGGAAAACGAAAATTACGTTAATAGTTACATGGGAAACAATTCGATGGTAAATTTTGAGATAGAACATTTTTCTGCAATAACATAAAATCTCTCGAGAGGTAATATTGAAGATAATTGAGTGAAGGGGCCATACTAGGGTCTTCTTACCGGGCCTGGCATGGCCAGGTGGTTAAGGCCCTCGACTCGTAATCCGAGGTTCGCGGGTTCGAATCCCCGTCACGCCAAACATGCTCGCCCTTTCAGCCGTGGGGGCGTTATTTTGTGACGGTCAGTCCCACTACGCATTGGTAAAAGAGTAGCTCAAGAGTTGGCAATGGGCAGTGGTAACTAGCTGCCTTCCCTCTAGTGACTAGTCTTACACTGCTAAAATAGGGACGGCTAGCGCAGGTAACCCTCGAGTTGCTTTGCGCGAAATTCAAAACGAACCAAATTTTTTTACTGAGATTCAAAAGATTCAATAAAACTCAGCTACAAGTTGTATCCGTTTATTGCACAAAATAAGCTCTATTCAGAACGAAAGAGCGTTATTCTGCAAGAAATGTAACAAGCTATATAGACACTGTAAGAATAGTGTATGAACACAACAACATTGTAAGCAGGTGCAATGTAAGTACTTTATTAACATTAAAGGAGGCTGATTCTATATTTAGTTTTAAAAAATGAACAGTACAGTACCCTTTCCTACCGCGAGATTAGAGCTCGTGTTATTAAAAACAAAGTTATATCAACGTTTTTAAAGAGCACCCCTCCAACTGTTAAATATACGAAGCTGAGATAAAATGCCTGCCAGTAAACTTATTTCAGTTTTTGCTCACCTTGGTATGAAAAAATTATGTTTATATTTCCGTCTTGTGAATGTTTATTTTGAATTTCGCGCAAAGTACCTCAGGGCTATCTGCGCTAGCCGCCCTGATTTAGCAGTGTAAAACTAGAGGGAAGGCAGCTAATCATCACCACCCACCGCCAACTCTTGGGTTACTCTTTTACCAACGAATAGTGGGATTGACCGTCACATTATAACGCCCCCACGGCTGAAAAGGCGAGCATGTATGGTGCGACGGAGATTCGAACCCGCTATCCTCGGACTAAGATTCGAGTACCTTAACCACCTGGCTATGCCAGGGCTGTTGCGAATGAGGCAGACTGTTGAAGATAAACAGTATATGTAAATTAAACATTGTTCATTTTCTGTGACACGAAGAACTTGTGTCTCAACTCGCTCCAATACCAAGATATTCACATGCAATTATTATAAGTTTTATTCTGTTTGTTGCGTTTTTGGGGGGGGGGAGATGGGGTGGGGCAATATTGGTCTTTGAAATAATCGTGTTTGAAAAATGTGGGTCATGAAATATGGAAATATGGAAAAGGTACGTTAAGGTTGGTGGTCGATCTTAGATTCGTAGCGTGTTTCGGAAGGAGGGATGCTAATATGGTACAACACTTAAACAAAGTCTATTATACTTCCGATTTCAGTTAAGAAAGATTAGGTTCTTTGACACGATGGGCTTTTGTTAATCATTCAACAATATTCACAGCTGATTTATCATCAAGCTTCATATAATGATGGTCATGAACATATTTTTTACTTTGTTTGTTTCTTCTTACCACGAGATCTTCAAAAAACTCTTAATAACTGATTTTGCTGGAAACATTCCCATGCGTGAAATACAATGTTGCTTATTCTTATGATCGAAATAACTTCAAATACACAATAAATAGAACAAATAAATAATAAACAGAACTTCAGCATAATTTTTAAAAAAAGATAAAATTTATTTATTCTACTATATTACGAATTGAACTGACACTTTATGGCTGCACACTAAGGTCTGTTTTCTTAAAATAATATTCAACATATTTTCCCAGCTCGTAACCTAGATATAGCATAGCCAAGTAGTAAATTTAGGCACTCGAGTCGTAATCCGAAAGTCACGGTTTCGAATCCCCTTCAAACCAAACGTGCTTGCCCTTCCATCCGTGGGGCATTATAATGTGAAGGTCAATCTCATTATTCGTTGGTGAAAGAGTAGTGGCGGTGGGTGGTGATAACTAGCTGTCTTCCCTCTAGTCTTACACTGTCAAATTAGTTACGCCTAGAGCAGATAGCCCTCGTATAGCTTCACGTGACATTCAAAACAAGCAAACCTGTAACCTTGTTAGGTTATTTTCTTAATATCTCGTGAATATTTTTTTTAAATAAAGAATAGAAGGAGCTTGACATTGTTGAAGTAGTTAGCGTTGGTTTTGTAGCGTCATGTTTCTCTCTCTTGTGTTGTTTTTATTCGAAGCTACTTTATCGATGTTAATTAATTAAAGTTCACTGTTTCGGTGTGAATGAATTAGACTTTCTTGTAATCTTAGAAAGATTTATAAGTACCATAAGAAACAGGGGATCTTGGGAAGTAATTCAAAAGACAGAACATTTAAACGTTTAGAAATATCATAAATATAGACGTCCAAGAAACAGCTGTCAAAGAACTTTGTTTTGGAGCGAAACTATCAGTATCCTGTCGACTACAGGGAATCGAATATTAGACATCAAGGTTGTAATCTTATTTCTGAGACCCATTGGGAGTCAGATCAATAAAGTATCAAATGATATACTTCACTAGGCTCATACATTTTTGCAAAAACCTTACAAAGTGCAGTTTAAAGATAATGATATTTAACCCAGATGTGCTGCCTTTAAACTAACCCTAAAAATAAAGTTCAACAGAATGAAGTATGGACATGGAAAATTGCCAGAAAACCTTATTGTTAGATTTAAATAATCCACATACAACACTTGTTATTTGATATTCTTTGAATTGTGTGGATAATGCGTTTGTTCTATTCAGTTTTCGTAACATAAAATCAAAAACCACATATTCCATGGAAATATCTGAATGAAGAAACCAACCAATAACAAGGAATGAATGTATAAAACACATTAAGAATAATGAAATTATTCTATTCATGAAAGTTAAATATATGTTTACACACATAAAACAGCCGAGAATGTTCATCATTCCTAGAAATAAAATACACCAAAATCTAAAGAACATATTTTTCTTTGGAATAAAGAAAGTTTAAAACTTAAAGTTTTTAAGTACAACAAAGAACAAAAAACGTAAGATCCATTCCAGGGATGTTCCTGTATAATGTATATCGTGAAATGGAAATTTCATTCATTGTTCGTACACACACACACACACACATATATATATATATATGGATGTAATTTTCCCAGGGCGTCCCTCACTAAAGTATATCTAATACATTAAACTAGGTGCGCTTCCACAGGGTTCTCTCACTAATATATATCTAATACATTAAACTATGTGTACTTCCACAGGGTTCTTTCACTAATCTATATTTAATACACTAAACGAGGTGTACTTCCACAGAATCCTCTCACTAATCTATATATAATACATTAAACTAGGTGTACTTCCACAGAATCCTCTCACTAATCTATATATAATACATTAAACTAGGTGCACTTCCACAGGGTTCTCTCACTAATCTATGTATAATACATTAAACTAGGTGTACTTCCACAGAATCCTCACACTAATCTATATATAATACATTAAACTAGGTGCACTTCCACAGGGTTCTCTCACTAATCTATGTATAATACATTAAACTAGGTGTACTTCCACAGAATCCTCACACTAATCTATATATAATACATTAAACTAGGTGCACTTCCACAGGGTTCTCTCACTAATCTATGTATAATACATTAAACTAGGTGTACTTCCACAGAATCCTCTCACTAATCTATATATAATACATTAAACTAGGTGCACTTCCACAGGGTTCTCTCACTAATCTATGTATAATACATTAAACTAGGTGTACTTCCACAGAATCCTCTCACTAATCTATATATAATACATTAAACTAGGTGCACTTCCACAGGGTTCTCTCACTAATCTATGTATAATACATTAAACTAGGTGCACTTCTGCAGTGTTCCCGAAAAAGTTGTTTCAAAAGTAAGTAAAACCAAAACTGACAACGGCAAAACATTTTACTTTTGCTTTTGAAGTTCATATGTCATTATGTGTTGTAGCCTGCAGAATGAATAATTTTTCTCGTGATTCATGGCACGCACACGTTTATCTGACGTCAAAGAAGTACAACTTCCAACGTTAAACGTCTCTTATGTGAAATTATTTTCGTGTCTTCCAATTGATTGACAGACAACACTCTATTGTATATTGGTTCAACTGTTTAAAACAGGTGACCCACTCCAAGCGGTCTTAGACCTCTAATTTGGAAAATAAAGACAGAAGTAGAGTATAGCCTTGCTGCCTCTTCAATAAATATTCAATAGATTGTTGTTGTTGTTTTAAGTTAAGCGTGAGGCTACACAATTGGCTACCTGTGCTGTCTCCACCACGAAAATGTTTTGCCTCTCTTCCATAACAGTAAGGTGAATTCTGAACGAATGCACAGTCCATATATTCAAACCATTTTGTTTTTGTACTTAAACGTAGTGTAAGTTGAATAATGTATTAACGTTTCACTAAAATATACATAAACCACTAAACTTCATCTGAAAAACAACAGTTAATAAGTTCCATTAAAATTACAATGGTCAATCGTGACAAAAATCGTATTATGCAGGCGTATTGATGTTATTTATATTTAAATATACGCTTTAATGCAAAACATGTAAACAATGAAGAACTAAAGTAGTTAACGGTATATGTACTATAATATATATATATAAAGACTATCTAAACTCTATGCAGTCAAAGATGCATTATTAACTATGAGTTAGAAACTCGAGATTTCTCACTATTCGGTTATACATCACAAGTCCTAGAGTTTGTGCATTATTAACTATGAGTTAGAAACTCGAGACTTCTCACTATTCGGTTATACATCACAAGTCCTAGAGTTTGTGCATTATTAACTATGAGTTAGAAACTCGAGACTTCTCACTATTCGGTTATACATCACAAGTCCTAGAGTTTGTGCATTATTAACTATGAGTTAGAAACTCGATACTTCTCACTATTCGGTTATACATCACAAGTCCTAGAGTTTGTGCATTATTAACTATGAGTTAGAAACTCGAGACTTCTCACTATTCGGTTATACATCACAAGTCCTGGAGTTTGTGCATTATTAACTATGAGTTAGAAACTCGAGACTTCTCACTATTCGGTTATACATCACAAGTCCTAGAGTTTCGGCAAACGAACTACTTTCCCTCAAGTCCAGATTAGAAAATTTCACACACAGATAACATTGTACGTTTTTCTATTAGCATTTTGAGAAACAAAACAAAATTTAAATGCATTTTCTTTTCATCCATTATGGACTGACATATAGAAAAAGGACATGCTAAACATGTATCTAATTTACTGTTATTTTTGAAAATTCTTCAAGCTGAGTAGAAATAAATCATCTATAAAGTTCCATAGAAGCTAAACACGTGTTTGTTGTTGTTTTTAATTTATTTGTCTTGAATAACTTCTTTCTAGTTTACGTAATATTTGAAGTTATACAGAATGTTTCCACAGAGGCAAACTGATTATGACAATACAAGAGATTCTAAATACTATTTTTAGAGCTATATACATAAACAGAGGTTCAAATATACGAATTTTTTAAAGCGAAACATAAATAACAAAAATGTTCTTCCGTGAATATTTATTCTAAATTTACAATACTGTCTGTTGTAGCAAAGTATTTCAATGTATTATTGTATATTGTATTTTGTTGTTTGATACATACACCATACAATGTGACCCTTATTTTATCAAATTCGTTTATGTAAGCCGTTTGGTGTTAAAAATTATAGTGCGTCATTTTTTACTGTGTCTGTTTGCTGTTGTTATTGTCAAGCACAAAGCTACACAACGGGCTATTTGTGCAGTACCCGCTACAGGTATAGAAACCCAGTTTTTAGTACTATACTTCTTCAGGCGTACAAGCTAGCCATAGGTTGGCTTTCTTATAATTTAATAATCATTCCAAAGTTTACAGATAAGTAACAACACTACTGTTCTATGTAAGTAACCATAAAATGAATATACGATATTCATTGGTAGTTAGTTTTGTTAAATATCTTCTATCTTGAGTGTTACGAGAGATTTAAATTGTACAATTGCATTCGATTATATTCAAGTCATTTGTAGGAAGTTTATAAAAAAATCTAATGTACAAATAATACGGTGTATTATAGAATACACTATTCTAAAGGCATTAAAATGTGGAAGGTTATAAAAGCAAGAAAAATAGATGTTGCCTTTCTGAAGTATGTTTTTTATTAAAAGAAATTAAAATTGAAAATAGAAATCGCACGTCTTATTACACATTATTTTTGTGTTGTCATATTTTTTGTTAACTAGAAATGAGGCCCGACATGGCCAGGTGGGTTAAGGCGTTCGACTCGTAATCTGAGAGTCGCAAGTTCGTACCAAACATGCTCGCGCTTTCAGCCGTGTGGGGCGTTATAATGTGACGGTCAACCCCACTATTCGTTGGTAAAAGAGTAGCCCAAGAGTTGGCAGTGGGTGGTGATGATTAGCTACCTTCCCTCTAGTCTTAGTCTGTTAAATCAGGGACGGCTAGCGCAGATAGCCCTCGAGTAGCTTTGCGCGAAATTCTAAAACTAGAAATGATTTTTTATACCAAGACGTTTTGTTTCGGATTAATATTCTTAAGTTTCTTTTCATCTTAAGCTACTAGAAATTCAAACTTAACTTTTAGTGCTTTTCCATGTTCTTATTTCTTCTTCTAATAGCGTTAATGTTACACCTCTTTCCAATCAGCACATACTGTAGCATGAGAAACTTTGCACCTGTGTAAATTATGTTCCTCTATTACATTGCTGTCCTTGAATGGAAACTGTAATTTTAACGAAACTGAAACCATACGCTTATCTTTCGTTGTTGGTTATTAAAATTAAATTTCTGAGAGTTAATATTGTTAATTTGTTTAGCTTTGTAGCTTTTCTTGGTCGATGTCAATATATTTCATGCAGTTAGTTCGACACTAGCGATTCAGATGTGTTTTGGACTGACATTCAAACTTACTATAGCACCACTACTTCAAATGTAATTTTGTTGTATTTGTCGTTTATCAAAAGAAAAAAAAACACGAAAAAGAAACAGTACTATCAACTAATACCAAAGCAGATTATTCAGCTGCTCGCAATAGGAAATTGCTTGGCAACTTCACATTGGAATTTTACATCCATTTTTCTTCGTAATTGTGAACAATTGATTTAATGTTTCCTAGCTGAGCAATAATCGAAGACACCGAATAAACTAATATCTGATGCATCTTAATAGCATCAGTCGTTAAAGTCAACGAAACAAATTCGACAAACTAGCACGTGTTCTCAGTATATTGTAAATCAATCGATATACGACATACACTGCTACTTCTGAATGAATAATTATTTAACGAAAGAAATGTCACTTGGTTTTCGTCCTTCCAATAATAATGATATATCAACTGACCAGCTTCGTCCCAGTAGTATTGTACTTCAGAAGAAAAGAAAAAAAAAACAGTGATCTAATTATAGGCTTAAAATTACAATTATCATCGTGTGTAATAACTGATACGTTAATTGTTGTTAAATAATAATTCAACACAGTTCTGACTTACTATGCTTTGTACTAGAATTTGCTATTAAAATTAATTTCCAACTTAATTACTGGCTTTTGATTTATATTCCATGGTTCCAATACAACCACGGAAACAATATTTTTTAAGTGCCAGTTTTGCTCAATATAGTGAAGTTTTGGAGGAATTTTATGCTGAATTTTTTTAGAATTATTCAAAGGATTGATAGTGAGAAATCAAGTTGTAGTTAAATAGCTGGAGAGTAAGTAAATGGAAGAAATATTACTTCTTTAACCCACATTTTCCAGAAAATCACATTGAAGAGGAGAACAACACGTCCCTTGGGCAATCAACGAATCTTATTGACTCGTATGGATTAATGGGTTCGTGGATTACGAGCAATAAGTGGAACTTTTCAAACACATAAAAGCTAAGTATTCATGGATTTATACGAAAAGCTTCGAGATATCTCGAGTCTTTTAAAAGTTAGGACAAATGAATATTAAATTTTTTCGAGAAATAAATGTTTTTGAACTGCGAAGTTTGGAAAAGTGCATGCTTTAATCAAAGTAAACACTATTTGCTTCAACAAACTTTTGCCGACGTATAATGATGCTATTTTTGATGTAAACATCAAAGTTTATTTGGTCAGTGAATTCCCTAAATGCTTGTTCTGCAGATGCATGGTTTTGAAAGTGTTTATTGTTCAAAAAGTTGTCAAAGTGCTTTACTAAATGAAAATCTGTAGGGAAAAGGTCTGAGGAATAAGTTGGATGAAGCAAAACCTCGATTCCCAATTCGTTCAAGTTTTGGAGCATCATCATTGACAGGTCTCATAATGCCGACTTTGGTGATCTTCATTAGTTCATGCGGAACCCACTTATCCAACTTTTTCGCTTTTCAAATCACACTCAGGTGGTTGGCAATGCTTGATTTGCTTATGCCTAGCTTTTTTGCAAGCTTACGTTCTGTTGCGCGAGGGTCTGTCTCAACTGCTTCCATTAATGTGTTTTCATCTAGGGATGACTTCCTTCCACGACCTTCGTGGTTTTCAAGACTTTCATCTCCATGTCATAACTTTTAGAACCAACAATGAGCTGTACGTTCAGTAACAGATCCGTGGCTGATGTTCCGTGTAGATTTGGTAGCTTTTCATCCAAGTTTGAAGTCGTTGAGGAAAATCAGACGAAAGTCCTTCTTGTCCATGATGCCTTGGGGGTTGCGAAACTTACTCTGAGTGGAGTTGAAACAGCAGACAACTAAGACACCTTATAAGCGACAAACGTTGGATTAAACTATCAACCAACGATAAGTTACTCAATATTCAGCTTCTAAATGTCATTGTGAGAATCCCGACAATTATTTTTGGATAACCTAATAGAATTGATGTTGCTTGCTTAGAATATCCAAAGTTAAAGATCTGTTCTTCCAAGAAGCGTCACGTACAACCAGACATTGTAGTTTACTCAATGTAAATGGTCTTGGCGAGGGAAAAAATTCATGTCTATTTTGTCATTTAATACTTTGATTACATTGTTACCATGAAAAAAAGGTTATACAGATTTTTATTATTGTAATAATTTTTAAATAAGTATTTCAAAATAATCCAATAAGAATAATTTTTGTATGGAGAAATATTATAGTTGAAAACATGTATGTTATTGAACGTACAGTTATATATTTTACCATATCTTATGAAAAACATTTGTGATATACGACAGTGTGTCATGATGCTTGAAGTTTCTTTAATTTTTTTGGTATATATATATATAAGAAATTTTAGCAGTTAACCGAACGTAATAACAGTAGCCGTAAAATTATATGGCTGACAAATAGAAGTAATAAATAGTAGTAATGGAGAACAAATATATACAGATATTAAAAAACAAAGAAAAGAAAAGCGTATTTCTTGTTCGCCGAATTATATTCAAATGGTTCTACCTCCAATCAGTGTTCGTGCGATCTTTCAGGATATGATTTATATTATAAATTGTTACAGACAGCTACTCCAGTAACAGTTCTTGAAGAACGGTTTCAAAGCCAGAATTATCAGAGAATCTTTTTATTGACGTAAGAACTGAAGTAGTTTGTTAGTTTTGTTTGTTTTTTGAATTTCGCACAAAGCGACTCGAGGGCTATCTGCGTTAGCCGTCCCTAATTTAGCAGTGTAAGACTAGAGGGAAGACAGCGAATCTTTTACCAACAAATAGTGGAGTTGATCGTCACATTATAATTCCCAAGACAGAGCAGATTTGGTGCGATCGCGATTCGAACCCGCGACCCCCAGATTACGAATCAAACGCCTCAACCAACATAACTGAAATAATTAAATGTATATATATATATATTATAGAGAAAATGTACAAATCGTATGATTTATAGTGGAAATAATTCTCAAACTACAAATGGAAATATAATTATACACTTAACATTTGAACATATGAGCTATCCGAACTTTACTGAGTTGAATAGCTTAGATAAAAAAGGTTTTGAATCTTTTAATAGTAATAATGGACGAGAATAAATAATTAAGCTTTGTAAATGAACTTGAAACTTGATAAACCAATTAGTTAGTTGTCTTTTTATATGTATTTATTTAATTTGTTAATAAGGATGCAGCATTAGAAAAGCATTAACAATTGTTTTAAATAACCATATATTTTAATTTGGAGCCATTGGAGTAAATTAGCAGTTAAATGAGCTTGACCGTAGGAGGTAAGTTGAGCACGTGTAATTCTTAGATTAAAAAACATGAATATTGGAGACATGTTAATGAAGACTGAAACATTAGTAAATATTAACGTGTAGTTCTTAGGACGCAAAATAGCGTGATGTTAATAATTACGTTATTTAGACTACATTAAATACGTATTGGAGAATATTGTAAAAAATAACATTAGAAACAGGAAATATTTGTCTTTGAAACATCTGAAACAAGTTAAGGAAGGTACAACCCACGTTGATATGTAGTTTTTAAATCATAAACAATATAGTGGCTTCGAATGATACTACAACATAGCAGTAGAATTCGCTAGTGAGAAACCCGCGGTAAGCAAGTGGTCAAACCAATGTTTATAGTAACATACCACATTAGAAAGGTTGGAGGAAACCAAAACCAACATTAAAAATACGCTATTTGGACTAATAAAAACATTTTCCATGTGTATAGAGATTCACTGTAGCCTCTGATAGACTGCTAAACAGAACTATTGATCGCATTGTTAAAACGATCGTCTCGTTAGCTGTCAATAAGGCCTTTACATCAACCATACAACCAGGCACCTAAGTCAAGTTTTTTCACCCTTCTGTAATGTTAATTAGTTTTTCTAGTGATGAAGTTTTATAATTTTGTATAAAATAAATGTTGGTCACTGAAATAATGGTTGATATGAAGTTTAGTTTAAACAGATAAAAAAACTGTTTATAAATATTGAGTGTTATTTGGAGTTACTACCTTGGGATCGTTATTTTTGTGAAAATACGTTCGAACTGGTAATATTTGTGTTTACGACTTATTTCCTTCTACGCAAACATAGGTCAAACAGTATGTAAGAGTTCGAATCACAAAGTAGTATTCTATTACCATCAGATTTGATTAATTTACTAACTTTTATTACGTTTTGTGTTATTTAAGAATGATTGACTAGTAGTAGCGAATAAAAATGAAAATTCTCCATTTATGAATTTCTTTTCCTCATTAAACAAAACGAAATTCATAATAAGGTAAACAACCAGTTAGTTCGTTAAATAATAAAGAACTGTGACAGTATGCCATATGTTATTCAAACACCTAAAGTAACCACGTGTCGTGAGCAATGGATATGGCGAACATAGTGTGAAAAGTTAATATCATGCATTTTAAAATTTTCGAAAATTTGTTTGGGACAAGATAAATAATCCAATATTTAAAGCTATAATGAACTTAAGACTAATGTCTTATGATAAATATAATTAATTATAATCCTGCTTCGCCAGCTTAGAAAAGGCGTTATCGCCACAGTAATTGTCCTGACAAATAGCTTATATAAACAATGTTCAAACCTTCACCGTGTTCGTTGTGTAACAGCCGACTTGATAAGCTGTGGACTGAGCGAAACGCTGTTAATGGATATGAAAAATCTAGTGTGATTGGATTACTCTAGTTACGACACTTGAAAATTCCTAAGGGAGTAGATAAAGAAGGAATTATTAAGATATATAATAGGCTTAAGACTAATGTCTTATGGCAAGTATAATTATGACGTTATGACAGTTGAACGTGATACCACACAATACAGTTTGCCCACATTGTGTCCACCTCGGAGAATTGAGGCAGCCCCAACTGGGTAGAAAAAATAGAAACATATATATTATATAAAATAACAGAGTTTGTTATATAGATAAAAGTTTTAAGTCACGGTAAATTAGAAAATCTATAATTCAGTTTCTGAGAGATGGATTTGTCACGCTAATGGGAAAATGGTGTTTCATATAGATAAACAATGTATTCTTAAAGTATATGAGGAAGGTATATGAAAATTCATAATTTCTAAATGAAGGTTATATTGTAGTAAAACAACTAAAACTCAATAAGCATTAAATACGTTCTTTATGCTATCAGTAACTATTACACACAACTTTGGAAGTGTTTTTGGTGAAGTTTCTTCGTCCGAACGTCCAACCCAAAATAAATTGGCAAATGTTGAATAAAATTAATATTAGTGTTAGTTATTGTAAGACAAATAAATGACCCTGAAAAACACTTTTTAATTAAAAAAATCTCGTAAGAATTAGTTATGTTAAAACAGTTATAATATCAAAACAATACCTCTGTAAATATTACCAATTTATTGGTAAAAAGTGGCCCAAGAGTCGGCAGTGGTTGATGAAGATTAACTGCTTTCCTTTAGTCTTATAGTGGTAAATTAGGGAAGCTAGCGCAGATAGTCCTCATGTAGCTTTGCGCGAAATTCAAAATAAACAAACTTAGTAGGTTAACTTTTTTCTTTCTTCGATTTTCATCAAATTGAAGTGAAAGTTGGAAATTAGACGGTTATATAAAATAACTTGTTTGTGAGAGACTCTTGTAATGTGGTGTATTATTATTATTATTATCTGGTATATTATAAATATTATTATTTGAAACGAAATGTACCACTAAATTCCGTAAGGAACATAGGGCCGTTACACATTTGCGGTTTCATAAACAGACTGGATTTTAAGTGAGTAGGTTGTTAGTCTACTGCACAACCCCCAACCAGGAGAACCTTTTCTCAGCTCACCGGGGGAATCGAACCGCTGATTTTAGCGTTGTAAATCCGGAGACATACCGTTGGACTAGCGGGGAACATTGTTAGGTGGTGTATTATAATTATTATTATCTGGTATATTACAACTATTATTATCTGGTATATTATAATTATTATCTGATGTATTCTAATTATCATTATCTGGGATATTGTAATTATTATTATTTAGTGTATTAAATTATTTTTATCTAGTGTCATTCATTCATTCACCAATCGATTCCATCAAGGAACATAGGGCCGCAATCACTTGCGAATTCTTCAACAGGATTTTAAGTGAGTACGTTGTTAGCCCACTGCACCTAGCCGTCCCTAATTTAGCAGTGTAAGACTAGAGGAAGGCAGCTAATCATCACCACCCACCGCCAACTCTTGGGGTACTCTTGTACCAACGAATAGTGGGATTGACCGTCACATTATAACGCCCCCACGGCTGGGAGGGCGAGCATGTTTGGCGCGACGCGGGCGCGAACCCGCGACCCTCGGATTACGAGTCGCACGCCTTAACGCGCTTGGCCATGCCGGGCCCGTTTGATGTATTGCAATTATTAATTATTACTGCAATAATTTACAGTATATTATTTAATTATTAATAATAATTAATATAATATAATTATTATTATAATTATTATGTTATATTATAATTACATCTCTCTTCAATAGTTTTCGACAATTTAAAAGAGAACTCTGTTTATCAAAAAGAAAGAAGAGGTGTTCTATTGGCTGGCTGCATGAGGTCTATACCACGAACTCTGAAATGCACGTTTATGACGAACAGTAAAAAGTTAACCCTAATACTGAGACTAGATAGGAATTACCTTTCATGAGAGCAGAAAGCTTTCCGCTTTCTTGCACGTTCACACAGAAGCCAAATTTCACGCTTGCCTGCCTTGATGGCACAAATAGTGTAAGTTTCATTTCGCAGATGAATTAGTCCCTTTTAATGTAAAATGGATTTTGTTTAAAACTTTTCGTCTTTACATAATAAACTAGTTAAACCGTAAGGAAAATATATTCAGTTTACTACAAGTAAACTTGTGACGTAATAACTTTTTTATATGAGAAAGACGATTATATCCTATTAAATGAGGATAGGTTTGGACAAGTCCAATCTGCTCTGTCTGAATCTTTGTGTTAGCTATAAACTTACCTTTATAAAGTAATGAGTAATTTAAAACATTTAAAGTAGCTGTCCTCAATTTTGCACAAGTAAATCTAAAATTGGCTCATTTGTTTTTAACGTCATTCAACACAACATATTGATTTGTTGCATAAATTCCTATGATGAAAACCGTGTGGTCTTCACAATTCTCCTAAGAAACCAGTATAAGAATAAAATTTGTGACGTACTAATTCACTTGTTTTTTGTTTGGTTTGGTTTGAATTTCGTGCAAAGCTACACGAGGGCTATCTGCGCTAACCATCCCTAATTTAGTAGTGTAAGACTAGAGAAAAGGCAGCTTGTCATCACTACCCACCGCCAACTCTTGGAGTACTCTTTTACCAACTAATAGTGGGATTGATCGTCACATTATAACGCCTCTACGGCTGAAAGAGCGAGCATGTTTGGTGTGACGGAGAATCGATGTTTGTTTGGTTCGTTTAGAATAAAACCACATTGGACTGTCTGCTATGCCCCACTACAGTGACATTACATTAAAATAACCAATGTCTTAAAAAATTTAACAATTATTACTTATATTAGTACGGTTGCTAGTTTCAGAAGTTTTATTTTTTTTACACGTGAACAAAGTAGTTGTGATTCATATTTATCCCACGGGTTTGTTTTTACCTATTGTACTTGAATCACATGCTAACATTTTCTTAAGTGATTTCGCCTCACGCTCCTCAGTTTTTCTATTTGTTATATCTGAAATCACCAGCTTGAATTACCACAATATTATAACTTTGGAAGAACGAAACACAACTGATTTATTTATTTACTAAATATTAGGGGTTTGGCATGGCCAAGTGTGTTAAGGCTATCGACTCGTAATCCGAGGATCGCACGTTTGAATCCCGGTTGCACCAGACATGCTCGACCTTTCAGCCATGGGGGGCGTTATAATGTGACGGTCAATCTCACTAGTCGTTGGTAAAAGTGTAGCCCAAAAGTTAGAGGTGGGTGGTGATGACTAGCTGCCTTCCCTCGAATCTTACACTGCTAAATTAGGAACGGCTAGCGCATATAGCTCTCGAGTTGCTTTGCGCGAAATTCAAAACAAGCAAACAAACAAACTAAATATTACGACTTTCCATATTTGACACAAAGTGTATTGTGTTTGATTTTCATTCGCTTTCTTCATGATATTTTACAGATATGGTAATAAACTCCACCAGGTTAACTTCTAACTTATAACATATTATTTCTTATCTAGCGACAAAGATTTTGGAACAATTGTTTAAGAGTTTAATAACTTATTACTAGAGCATAGCACTGCAAAAGAAAAATAGATCCTAATTGTATTCATTACTTTATATTGTGAATAGTTTGGATATGACACAGTGTTGTCTTATGTCAAGAAAGTAGGTTTGTGTGCTTGAACGTATGAAAGTATTGTCACCACAAATAGTATTAAAGAAACGAAGCAAATACTGTAACGGTACTTCATATTTCACCATTTTCAAATCACAACTGGAGTAATAAAATGGAGATAATAATAAAGATGACTGACACATTTTCTTCTGATAATGTAAACCACTGGAGAAGGTGTGATGGTGTGGGGAAAGTCTCTGTGGCAAAGTGTGAATCCATGAATTATTGAAATGGGCAAACAGCACCCAAATATTCGTTCTCACATCATAATACACCTTTAAATTCTGATTGACATAAATCAAAACATAATACAACATTCGATATGGCCAGTCACCGTATCCAAACCGTAATAAACCTTTTTGTCAAGTGACATTAAACGCCGCATTTACTGCAATAAATTTATTTCGCCCCTCTAATGCATAGTTTTTCGATGAATGGGCCGAAATTGAAGAATCCATCTTCCAACATCATGGTTTATTTATTCGCTGTACTTTACGAGATTCATTAACTCAAATTTCATTGATTCCAATGGGAATAAATTAACTGATTCCATGAAACAAATTTTACTCCTAACTTTACAGTTTTACAAATAAAAATTATACGAAAATTCAGTTATGCAGTTAATGTATGAAATTAACACAAATGTATAACCTATTAACCTTATTATCAACTAGTTTTAAATGTTTACCCGTTATTGCATACAAGAACATCTACGATGTTTCCAGTAAGACGCTAAAAAAATCTTTAGATTTAAGTTTTAACAAAATTTTCCAGTATGCAACATGGGTTACTACTGAAAACATACTCTTGTTGTATCTTTATGTGAATAGATACTGGATATTTTTCTTGTCGACACAATTTGGGTATTTTAAAGTTTATATCTCTTAAGTCATAATAATAATGGTTTCGTTCACAAAATAAGAGACATGTCGTTGCAAAAATACATTTATATGCTAAGTTAGAAGTGTAAGACTAGAATGAGAGCAGCTAGTCATCAAAAATGTGGTTTTGGTTTTGTTTCAGACATATATAAATATATACAACATTTGGTTCACGTGATCTCGAAAAGCAAGATTTCACCACACAAGTATTTCAAATCTTAAACAAAGTGACTTTACATACGATATCAGAAATGTTAAGCCTTGTTCAAGAATATTTAAACAAATCCAATGGCATATTTGATTGTCAATTCCATTTTGAAATGGTGTCATGGATTTTCTTTCATACAATGAACTTATTTTGAACAATAATTGCTTGTTTTCGACAAGTATACTTTTCTATTTGTCCCCCAGTGGCTCAGCCGTATGTCTGTGGACTTACAACACTAAAAACCGGGTTTCGATACCCATGGTGGGCAGAGCACAGATAGCCCATTGTGTTGCTTTGTGCTTAATTCAAGAAACAAAAAACAACTTTTCTATTTACTTGTGAGAAGTTGCAGTGGCTAAGAAAGATTACTGACTTGAAAAATACAATGTTGATTAAAAACAAAACAAAAAAGTTCTTTCGCAGATTTCGCGCAAAGCCGCTCGTGGACTGTCTGTGTTAGTCCTTTCTGATTCTCGTGGGCAACATTTACGAATTTTAAATCTGGAGCAAGTTACAGTTGATAACAAGAGAAGAGATGGACAAATCGTTACTAATCTCAAATAATACTCTTGACTGCTATATTTGACTTACAAGTTGAACAGTCATATAAGAATGTATACATTATTTGATATAGGTTCACGTCTTTATGTAATACAGGTGATATCCAAAACGTCCATTTGTTGGTCTTAAAAATTACATGTCGTTTGAAAAATCATCATACAAAAATCACAACCTGTTTTATATATATATATATAAGAATCTGTTTCTTGCAGTATACAACCGAATCTATAAGATTAAGGCTGAGTAGACGGATATTTACAAAACTGCAATATTTGACGTTTATCAGTCATCTCGCGTGGATGAAGTTTCACGTTTGAACTCTTCCGATTAAATATGATCACTCTATGTAAGGTCATTCAAACTGTGGTTCCTGTGAGAGAGTGCAATTTGTTGTTTGAAACCTTCAATCAAGTCTGAGATTCGGTGCTAACTTGGACATAGCAAACGTCCATCTACTGGCTAACAGCGTTTATAGCTAGCTACACGTAAGCGGGGCGTTAAGAATAAATGATGTACGTTCGCTGGGAATTTACTGGCTGACAACGAAACCAGCAGGCACGTTCTGCAAACCCACTTAATATACTGCAGCTGGGTAGCTTGACGTTCACGCTCTGTGAAACTGCGATATAGCTGTTAATAATTTAAAGTTGTCTCTGAAAGTCTAACCAGCAAAATTCAAACTGCTCTTTTTTTGTCCTCTTTTTAAGAAAAACTTAGTTTATAATTTCCTAAAAGAAAGCTACTAGAGGTCGTTAATGTCAACAATATCTTTATCTATACCAATATGAAGACGGCGCTCATTGACTTTGACGTGATTTATATGCTTGAAATGCTAAATAACGTGTTATAGCCACCAGTTTCGCTGATGTCTTTCCATCTCACTATGTGTAGACTTGCTCACACAAAAAAGAAACATTTAGGTCGATTTTATCAATGCGTTGTCAGCAGGACTTAACAAATTCGTGGGATAGAGGTTTATTAAGATTGAACTACGAGGCTTTGTTCAGAACCAACGTTGCATACAAGAGGTTTGTGTTTTCTATTACTAAAGCCACATTGGACTATCTGCTGAGCCCATCGAGGGGAATCGAACCCCCTGATTTTAGCGTTGTAAATCCATAAACTTACCACTGTAGTAGCGTGGGCTACACAAGTGGAAATAAAACCTTCATATAAAAATGAAGAAATATAAATTTATTTTTACATTTACTGGAGGACTTTCAGATTTGTTGCTTTTAAACACATGTACACACTTAAGAAATGACTTAAATGTTATTTTTATATACCATAATTTATTATTAAATATAAGACATTATCCGTTTCATATTAACGAAACCATTTTCTATTAAAACAGAAAGTTTTATGTAAAATGAAAGCATACAGTATCGGTAAAAAGTCTGAATCCGAGGTATGAACACTAAATTTAGAATAAGCGTTTGTTAAACTCAAAGCTATACGATGAGATATTGTTGCTTTGCTCACTACGGGCATCGAAACCCGATTTCTAGCACTATAATTTATCACACCTACCGATCGGTACACTTTTATAGTTAGAGTGCATAAGAAAAGTTTATTTTTTATATTAAATATTACAAAATTAAGAACGTAAACTTAGTTCAGAACTTAAAAACAGTAAACAACATTTAGCAGGCCCATCTATAGGCTTTACATTATTACAATACCTACCAGGCTTAAATAATGTTATCAGATAGCTTGCTGTATAATTGGGTGAACTTAAAACTGTTAATATATATTTTGCTACATGTTTACAACAAAAGCTTCGAGAATATTGGTATGTTAATTGGCTTCTCTTGGAGCTGACTGTTGTATCCATTATCCAGTAGGACAATATGTTTGGATTACAGCCCTGTTGGAATTGAAAATGTTGGTCAGTTAAACGTTAGCCGATGGGTATTGTGTTCCAAGTCTATATCATCATGTTTCAATGTTTTTGTTTCGTCAGTGCCATGCTCGTGATATATGGGTATTGTGTTCCAAATCTATATCATCATGTTTCAATGTTTTTGTTTTGTCAGTGCCATGCTCGTGATATATGGGTATTGTGTTCCAAATCTATATCATCATGTTTCAATGTTTTGTTTTTGTCAGTGCCATGCTCATGATATATGGGTATTGTGTTCCAAATCTATATCATCATGTTTCAATGTTTTTGTTAAGTCAGTGCCATGCTCGTGATATATGGGTATTGTGTTCCAAATCTATATCATCATGTTTCAATGTTTTTGTTAAGTCAGTGCCATGCTCGTGATATATGGGTATTGTGTTCCAAATCTATATCATCATGTTTCAATGTTTTTGTTTCGTCAGTGCCATGCTCGTTTTTTACAACTTATATGATATTTGACCTTGCACGACACGTGGAAAATACTCATTACGTCAGCTGCAACTTTTTGATACAAACCTATTTCCTGTAGCCACATTCGAGCTTTTCAGAATGTTAACATGTTTTGACGAATCAGAATGATGCTCTCAGTTAACTAAGCAGTTAATTAAAATAAACACAATGAGTGTACAGAGCAAATGTTTAAAAATAACTGAGAAAACACATAAGTTATTTAGTTATTTCTAAAGATCATTTTAATTGCAATTACAAAACAACACGAAGATATAACACAGAGGAAAACAACAATGAAACCATCATGTTCTGATAATGAGGATTTCCACTCTTAACAGTTATTTCGTAAAACTTTTTCCTGTTAAATTAAAATCTATGACTTGTCTTGTACCTCTGGCAGTAGAGACGTTGCTGGTCACAAACTAGCACGTGGGTCCCAGTTGGTATCTTGGAAAATGAGAATAAAAAATATGATTTATATAATACTTAAAAACCCAAAATTATCCTCGTCTATTAGCTCGAACTCTGTATATATTTAGCACTTAGCGACGACTCTGTCTTACAACTTTAAGTGTTATTAGAAAAGCCATTTTAGCTACATTTTTAATCAGAGTATTTTTTTCATTCCATGGCATATACCGAACTTTCGGCAACTAATAATATATGTAAATGAAATATATATATATATATATATATATGCAATATGGTATTGCTTATTGTCTTAGACAAACTTTATGCATAGCTAACATTATTATGCGAACGGAAAACATGAAACGTAGTTTATTAAAAAGCGTTTCAGCCAAAAATAAAATTAGAAAACAGTTCAAACATATCTTTATCTTAATCTGTTTCTAAGAGACCTCGTTTAATAATGACGGTTTGTACGATATCTGATTTTCTGCACATGATTTTATTACATTTTCTCTTGATGACGAGAAACCCACTTGAAATAAAAATGTATCTCAGAACGGCTGGTGTGATATTAACACATTTACTAATAAAGCAGAGAACAAACTCGTTCTTTCCTTATTAATATGGCATGGCCAGGTGTGTTAAGGCGTTCGACTCGTAATCCGAGGGTCGCGGGTTCGAATCCCGGTCGCACCAAACATGCTCGCCCTCCCAGTTGTGGGGGCGTTATAATGTGACGGTCAATCCCACTATTCGTTGGTAAAAGAGTAGCCCAAGAGTTGGCGGTGGGTGGTGATGACTAGTTGCCTTCCCTCTTGTCTTACACTGCTAAATTAAGGACGGCTAGCGCAGATAGCCCTCGAGCAGCTTTGCGCGAAATTCAAAAACAAACAAATCCCTATCAATAAAAGTGTTAATACCCATACCACCCTTTCTGAGATACATTTATCCCAGATAGTTTTGGTTTTTTTAGTAAAGACGGTTTGTAAATTATCTAATTTTGTAAAAATAACAAATTATTTTATCACAATTAATTCTGGTTTTCTTTCATAATGATTCTTTGTACTACTTCTAAATTTGTATACATAAAACGTAATGTTATCGCACTTAGTTTTAGCCTTCTTTTAACTAAGTTTAATGAAATGTATTCTCAAGACGGCTGGTATGGGTATTAGCGCTTTAATTAAAATAAAGTGTTAATATCCGTACTAGTCGTCTTGAGAATACATTTTTACTTCAAGTAGGTTTCTCGCCATCCATCACGAGTTTAGGAAAATGTTTCATGCATATGCATCATTAGTGTAAATATAACAAATCAATGATACACGATTAACCTGGATTCCTTATACGTTACGACAAGTTAATCAATTGGAGTTAAAATGAAGTCAATTGGAGTGCGTAATAGTAATTGCTAAGTTTTACAATTTATGGTATTTGGAGCAGAGAATTTTTTTGAAATGCAATGGACGACGAATAAAAATGGCCAATCATTTGTGGAAATCAGGAAAACGTTACAGCCATGATGCTGGGTATGTATCCCTGTGAATCAGCTAGCATGTCTGTTCGTCTGTTTTGAATATCGCGCAAAAACTATACGAGGTCTACCTGCGCTAGCCGTTCCTAATTTAGTATTGATAAACTATAAAGAAGACAGCTGGCCAACATCTCCGCCGCCAGATCTTGAACTACTCTTTTATTAACGAATAATGTAATTGACAGTATATTTTAACGCCCCTAACGGCAGAAAGGACGAGCATGTTTAGTGATGTAGAGCTGAGCCCGCGACCCTTAGAGTGTAGGTGGAGCTCCTTAACCACTAGGCCATGCCATGCCTTTCTTTTAATCAAATACCGAGTGTATATATGCTTGAATACTTTAGTGATCTATTTATCGGAAGTCATTTTGTTTCTATTTCACGTGTTGTTGTTTTTTCCGACAACCTGAGATGAAATACTTACACACTGTGTTAAATTGTAAATAGCGTATTTTAGCAAAGTAATATACAAAGATAATTGTTGAATTTGGTTAAAATTATCTAAAATTACTGAAGAAAACATAATTTGAAGTTGTTTTTCTTAAGTATTTGTTTTGGAATTTCGCACAAAGCTACTCGAGGGCTATCTGTGCTAGCCGTCCCTAGTTTAGCAGTGTAAGACTAAAGGGAAGGCAGCTAGTAATCACCACCCACCGCCAACTCTTTGGCTACTCTTTTACCAACGAATAGTGGGATTGATCGTCACATTATAACGCCCCCACGGCTGGGAGGGCAAGCATGTTTGGCGCGAACCCGCGACCCTCAGATTACGAAGCGCACGCCTTAATGCGCTAGGCCATGCCAGGCCTCCTCTTAAGTAATCTATCTATACAAAACTGTTCTTTATGTTGAACTGATAGATTATAGAATTGACAAATATTAAACACTGGTCCGGCATGGCAAGGAGGTTAAGGCACTCGATTCGTAATCTGAGGGTCGCGGGTTCAAATCCTCATTACACCAAACATGCTCGTTTCTTTCAGCTGTTGTGTGTCATAATGTGACGGTCAATTCGTTGGTAAAAGAGTAGCTCAAGAGTTGGTTGTGAGTGGTGATAACTAGCTGCCTTCCCTCTAGTCTTACACTCCTAAATTAGGAACGGCTAGCGAGGATAGCCCTCGAGTAACTTTACGCGAAATTTAAAACAAACTAAATATTCGATAGTAGCTATAATTAACCCTTGGGCTACTCTTTTCTGGCTCAATAAAGCGACCTGACTGTCACTCGTACAGCGAACCCATTTCCAAATGTATGGAGCGTATTTTTTCTAGCAATCTTCGTTGTTACAATCAGTCTAGGCATGCCTAACTCACACGCATTTTCAAATTGCTATAATAAATATAAGTTTGTTTGTTTGTTTTAGATTTTGCGCAAAGCTACACTAGGACTTCTGCACTAGCCGTCCCTAAATTTGCAGTGTAAGACTAGAGGGAAGGCAGCTAGTTATCACCACCCATCTCCAACTCTTGGGCTACTCATTTACCAACGAACAGTTGTATTGGCCGTGACATTTTAACGCCCCAAAGGCTGAAAGTGCGACGGGGATTCGAGCCCGTGACCCTCGGGTTACGAGTCGAACACCTTAACCCACCTGGCCAAGCCGGGCCTTTAAATATAAGAATGTACTAAAACAGTTTTCAAATTATTCTAATTTAAGCTTATTGAAGACTATAACGCTTTAAAACTCCATATCATGTGTTTATTTTCCTTATAGCAAAGCCACATCAGGGCTATCTGCTTAGTCCACTGAGGGGAAACAAACCGCTAATTTTAGCATTGTAAATCCGTATACATACCGCTGAACCAGTGGGAGACAATATGGAGTTTATTTTCTGTGTACTTTTTGGGTATGCATCTTCAATAATTCTTATGAGTTTTATTGTATACTTATTTACGTATATTGATTTTGTAATTTAAAGACGTATTGAGAATAGCTTTCAGTAGCTTCCCCTAAGTTAACGATTTAGAACCAAAATGAATTAATTCAAAGTTGTTACTTGTACAAGATGGTGTAAATCATTATGCCTCATAACTGCACTTCAAGTTAATTTTCTAAAGTAATTAAAATAGGTAATTACGTAAAATGCCTAGTTATTTAAAATATAATTGACCTTAAACTTCAGGGGGGACCGTTTTACATTTATGTTGATGACACAATAAACGAAGCTTTCATTTTTCACCAAGAAATACGTTCATAGAAAGTAATTTGGTATATATTTTATTCACAAGCTTCATTTTTTTAACTTTGTTCTACCTACTTATTTTAATCCCGTTCCCACCCCATAGCTCAACAAAAGATACTGAGATTATAATTCTAAAAATCGAGTTTAGATACCAGCGATAGACATAGCACAGTCAGACTATTATGTTTTACAACAAATAAGCAAATTTACTTATTTCTGCTAGTACTTGTAAGTACCGCAGGAAGTCGACGGTGAGTTTTTTTCTTAACTACCTCGATGGTTTTGTTTGTTTGTTTTTAGAATTTCGCACAAAGCTACACGAGGGCTATCTGCGCTAGCCGTTCCTAATTTAGCACTGTAAGACTAGAGGGAAGGCAACTAGTCATCACCACCCACCTCCAACTCTTGGACTACTCTTTTACCAATGAATAGTGGGATTGACCGTAACTTTATAACGCCCCCACGACTGAAAGGGCGAGCATGTTTGGCGCGACGGTATGCGAACCCGCGACCCTCAGATTACGAGTCGCACGCTTTAACACGCTTGGCCATGCCGGGCCTCGAGGTTTTCAACCGATAAAAATATATTGTTACCATATCTAATCAGTCTTAATGATGGTAATGAACAAAATACCTTAACATTCTCGTAATTATTTTTCAAAACGTTAAAACCGGTCATCGTTGCTACTCACTTATAATAAGCTGTATAGATTTTTAATGTTTTCACAGGAAAGTACATGACAGATGTTTAATGTTTTCACAGGATAGTACATTACAGATGTTTAATGTTCTCACAGGATAGTACATTATAGATGTTTAATGTTCTCACAGGATAGTACATTGCAGATGTTTAATGTTCTCACAGGATAGTACATTACAGGTGTTTAATGTTCTCACAGGATAGTACATTACAAATGTTTAATGTTCTCACAGGATAGTACATTACAGATGTTTAATGTTCTCACAGGATAGTACATTACAGATGTTTAATGTTCTCACAGGATAATACATTATCCCTAAAATTCCATTATTCCCATATAACGTTTTTCAAAACCCTTTTTTAAAAATCTTACAGCTGATGTTAGGTATACGACTGAAATGTATATATCTTTTGTATTAAGTTAACACTGATACGGATCTTAAAACATTTTTTTTTATTTTTCTGTTCACGAATCTTTTTATTCTGCATTTAAAAAAAAATACCTCCATCAACTGCGAATTGAGATCGTATAAATTTTTTAAATAATCGTATCACAAGTTAAAACAATATATTTATGTTTAAAAATATATATTAATAAGTATATATAAAAATGTTGTCTTTCTTAAATATACGACCCCCACAAGCAGTAAATTTATAAAGATACTACTCTAATATCTACTGTTCGATTCGCTACGGTAGACAAATCGCAGGTGGCACATTTTGAATGTATATCATCTGGGTATACTTATAACGTGTTGTGCTATTCGCCTATTTAAAGTGGTGATATGTTAAATTAATCAGGTATCGCCCAATGAACAGACGTTAAAATCATCGACAAGCCACGTAACATAGCAGGTTAAAAACCTGATGAAATTGATCGAAAACAGCAAAGACACATTCGTTAAAAATGTCAGTATGAACTGTGAAGAGACGAAGTTAATGTTTTTACTTGACTCAGAGACGGAAAATTCTTTACAAATCCCATCGAATTTCATCAACTAAGAGACTTTTTCCCACACACAGAATTTCGCGCAAAGCTACTCGAGGGCTATCTGCGCCCACAGAAGTAGTCAAGTTCAAAAGTAGAAACGTTTGGTGATCCAAAGAATAAATGTCGAGGAATTTCAGTGGAAGGTAGACAGTATGGACATGTGTAACAGTAGAACAATGGTACAACCGGTCAGTAAAGCTTATTCCATATCACATTAGTAGAAACTTAAACGGGAAACAATGAGAAATAAATCTTGCCTGATATATCCTCGTGACATTCTGTACGTTCTTGTGACTTACACAGAGCTACGCTTTAATAAGTCTGAGAGAGGTCTGATTATAACTGTCTTCTTTTATAATATTCAAAGTCTAAATTACTCTGATATTATGAATAAGATCGTAATATCTTAAATTTACATATCTTTTCAAAAAGAGAAAAAATAAGGGAAAACACGCTTTGATAATAATAAAGAACAAAAACTAAACATTCTACGTGAAGCTGACGTCATATGATACGTATTACAAATTGTGTCAAAGAATTTACTGGGAAAACTTCCAGAATGCGATCTATTATAAATATTTACTGTTATTCTTCTGTTATTTGGAGTCATAAATTGTAACTAAATTAAAAGAAGGAATTTAATTAAATGTTTCAATTGGTTCTTCGGTCACTCCTTCATCCAATCAGCTGTACCAAACTATTTACGTACATCATTTTAACTATCTAACCATCAATCAGTACATCAATTTCTTTGATACATGCACGTGTTTCAACTAGAATGAATGAGACAGATTTGAATCAACATCTGAAATGTTACAGATTATTCGAGATATCATCTGTGCCTGCAGTGAAATTGGATTATTTGCTATCTGTCGTTAACATAGGTTGAGACCTTTACTAGGGTGTGGCGATTTCTAGCTTTTTGTTAAGGTTGTTTTGCGCGTAACATGGGGCGTCGATTTCTTTTCCTGTTAATACAAACGACTGTCAATATCAGCCTCGTAATAAATAATTAAGAAAGTGGTTTTTGTTCCCATGGTGATGGCTGTTTTATTTATACACGACCAATAGTGTACAATTACAGACTAGAACAAATGACTTTATCAATGCTTCTTTGAAGCCATCTTGAACGTAAGACACTTTGCGATTTATTAATATCTGGCCTGAGATGCTTCCTGGTGGATTATTCCAGTCTTTAGACAGCTTGATAAATGAAAGTGAACGGCATTTAAGGCAAAAATGCAACTCTAAATTACGAAAATACGATAAAATTAGAATACGCCTAGAACGAATTTTGTCGGTAACAGTTGAATTGATGTGAATAATCATCCAGTTCTTATACGTCAGATAAGTTTCTAAAGGAAGGAAACGTAACTCCTAAATCTTCATTATTATTTTAGAAAACTAGAAAAAAATATTATCTGTTTAAGCTCGGAAAAATTTATGAAACAAAAGTTTTTTCCTCATGGCACAGAAATGGAACAGTAAAGACGTCAATATGAACTGCAACGTAAGGAATGGTGAGAACCTCAATACCTAATGAAAGGTGGGTAGCAGTAATAACCTCTTTTGTGGATAAGTAAAGCCAGTCGACCAGTATGTCTCTAAGGATAATTGTTTGTGTTCATTCTTAACTTCGGTTTTATCTTAATTTAAACTATCATTTTTAACCAGTATTCTAATGTAAGTTGAACGTAAATCTTGATGCCAAGGGTCTTAAGTCTACATGCTGAACCCATAAAACGTCGCATGGCAAAAGAAGAGATAAATATTTAACGTTTACTGAAGCAATGTTAATTACAAGGATGTTTCAAGTAATGGCTTCATGTTTGTTGTGCTAGTTGTGAAGTATTTCAGCCACGATTTAAAAGTCTTCGCCAGCTGCACAGCTTCCTGAGGTCCCAGCATTTTACATGGTTTAGAATTGATCAAAAGTTGTTTTCATGTATAACTAGATAACAAGTAATGGCTAGTGTTTATTTTACGTAACAGCAGCAAGTGAACTGCTGCTGTCTGCAGGGAAATCCGCTCCCCAGTGGCTCAGCGGTATGTTTGCGGACTTTCAACGCTAAAAACCGGGTTTCGATACCCGTGTTGGGCAGAGCACAAATAGCCCATTGTGTTGCTTTGTGCTAAATTCAAGAAACAACAAACAACAAAAAACAACTTATCTATTTACTTGTGAGAAGTTGCAGTGGCTAAGAAAGATTACTGACTTGAAAAATACAATGTTGATTAAAAACAAAACAAAAAAGTTCTTTGTTGGCAGATTTCGCGCAAAGCCGCTCGTGGACTGTCTGTGTTAGTCCTTCCTGACTTATAAGTGATTGGGTAGCAGATCAAGGCCATAGACCACTATCTCGTGGGCTACATTTACCAATTTTAAATCTGGAGCGAGTTACAGTTGATAACAAGAGAAGAGATGGACAAATCGTTACTAATCTCAAATAATATTCTTGACTGCTATATTTGACTTACGAGTTGAACAGTCATATAAGAATGTATACATTATTTGATATAGGTTCACGTCTTTATGTAATACAGGTGATATCCAAAACAACAACAACAGGAAAATCCAGAGAAGAACTACTTGTCCGTGATTAGATGACATTTATCGCTCAGAGCTGGCTGGTTTTATACATATCTCATGTAAACTGAGATATTTTTCGTCCGCGAAGTGATGTAGAAAAACCCTGACACACAAAGTGTGGTGTATAGAATTAGTATCTAATGAGATAATAATAGAATTGATAAAAGAAAAGTGAATATTTTTTCATATTGTTCTTTATACAATTTTAGCTTCCTTAAGATGTTCATTGTCATGGGCCTGGCATGGCCAGGTGGGTTAAGGCGTTCGACTCGTAATCTGAAGAGGTGGCGGTGGGTGGTGATGACTAGCTGCCTTCCCTCTAGTCTTACACTGCTAAATTAGGGACGGCTGGCGCAGATATCCCTCGTGTAGCTTTAGGCGAAAATTCAAAAACAAATAAACAAACAATCAGTGCCAATCAATTATGTTTCTCTTTTTGCCAAAATTTTTCTTGTTGTGTATGTAACACTGACTGCTCCTCTGCATCTCTTGAATGTGTTCATAATTAGTTTATTATGTGGTGGTAAAGGTGATAACATATTTTGTTCTACAGTATTTATGATAACCGTATTTTGTGACCGAGATAAATCCTGTTTTATATTCTGTTCATTTATATATGTATATATATGACTACTGTGTAGCATTGTTTGTTGTTTATTTTGAATTTCGCGCAAA
>NC_134836.1:57701485-57812713 GCF_004210375.1 Tachypleus tridentatus
AAAGTGCATAAACTGCTTATCATTGTAATGACTATATGACATCGGATGCAATGATACTCATGCACCGAGTCTGGAATGAGTAAAAATAGAAATCTGTCATGTGCGATGAGGAATCCAACTATTGAACATTGTCGTTTCGTTTTTTTTCCACATTTCATATAATTTTACTTCTTGAGTCATACCTCTTTGATTATAACAATGCACGACACTTGGTGTCCATCCCATAGCTCCAACTTGAATCCAGTTTGTTCTGAAGTATTTTGGAATGCTGTCTGAGAAACAACAATAATTACAGACCTCAAGATGTTATTTCATTAACAGCTCCTTTACATGAGAAATTGTAAGCCAACTGCTAGGAGAACTTGTTAGCAGTAGAATTCAGACAGATCCACTTCTTAGTAAATTAGGTGCCAAGAGAGAAAATAAAATACACTCCTTCTCAGTGGTTATTTTTCGAGTAATTTTCACAGCACAGTATCGTATCTTTTTACCACACAGTATAGTATATATTTTCACAACACAGTATAGTGCATATTTTCACAATACGGTATAGTATATATTTTCACAACACAGTATAGTACATATTTTCACCACACAGTATAGTACATTAAACTGCAGTATTTGCTGTTAAACATTAAGTTTATTTTCCAGTAACCTAAAACAGCTCAGGATTTAACAGAATAATGAGTGCAGAAAACAGATTTACCTTCTTGTTCTAGTTGTGTGATGGATAAAGATAAATATCCACTATACAGATTAGCTGTGACAAAAACCTGTATCTTTAAGAGAAATATGAATAAATGACATTTAAACAATGGGCGTGATTCTTCCATATACCAACTGATGACATGAAGGAAGATAAGATTCAATGGCACTAGTCATGACTGGCTAGTGCCATTGAATCTTATGTTCTTATTCTTACATACTACATTACCATGACTGACCTAGTGCCATTGAATCTTATGTTCTTATTCTGATACTACATTACCATGACTGACTAGTGCCATTGAATCTTATGTTCCTTTAATTCCGCTACCATTATCACTAATGATTGGCTAGTGCCATTGAATCTTATGTTCTTATACTGATACTACATTACCATGATTTGATTCAGTGCCATTGAATCTTATGTTCTTATTCTGATACTACATTACCATGATTGACTAGTGCCATTGAATCTTATGTTCTTATTCTGATACTACATTACCATGATTGACTAGTGCCATTGAATCTTATGTTCTTATTCTGATACTACATTACCATGACTGACTAGTGCCATTGAATCTTATGTTCTTATTCTGATACTAATTACCATGACTGGCTAGTGCCATTGAATCTTATGTTCTTATTCTGATACTACATTACCATGACTGACTAGTGCCATTGAATCTTATGTTCTTATTCTGATACTACCTTATCATGAAGGTGCTGCTAAAATTTGACTTCTCATGCTTGTTATTCTGATACTACATTACCATGACTGACTAGTGCCATTGAATCTTATGTTCTTATTCTGATACTACCTTACCATGAAGGTGCTAGTAAAATTGATTCTCATGCTTGTGATTCTGATACCACATTACCACAAGTAGCTGAGCGCCATTGATCTCTCATGCTTGTTACCTGATACCACATTACCATGACTGACTGTAGGTATGTTTCACGATTTGGGCTTAAACATGTATTTTGCGTTTTTCTATTCTCCAGAAATAGGCCTTGTGAGTAACAGCCAAGTGAGATGTGCCAATGAATAACAGTTAAGTGAGATGTACAATGAATAACAGTTAATGAGATGTACAACGAATAACAGTTGCTTGCTGGGTGTACAATGAATAACATTAAGTGAGATGCACAACGAATAACTAGCCATAAGGTGTACAAATGAATAAACAGCTAGCTGGAGATGTACAATGAACAACAGTGTGTGCTGTGCAAAATGAATAACAAACAACTGGCCAGAGATGTCAACGAATAACAGTTAAGCAAGGTTCATCAACGAATAACAAAGTTATGAGATGAAAATAAATGAATAACAGTTAATTCAGATGTACAGCCTGAATAACAGCTGAGACAAAAATAATAAAACAACAGCTGAAAGATGCGTCAAATGAATTAAACAGCTTATGAGACAAAATAAATGAATAACAGCTGAGATTAAATGAACGAATAATAGTTAACAAAGATGTACAACGAATAATAAAGTTGTGAGATGCACAACAATAACAGTTAAGTAAGGTTTATCAATGAATAACAGTTAAGCTAAGGTGCGCAATGAATGTAACAGCTAATGAGATGCATAACGAACAACAGTTAAGTAAGGTGTACAATGAATAACAATTAATGAGATGTACAATGAATAACAGTTAAGTAAGGTATGTATCAACGAATAACAGTTACGAGATGTACAATGAATAACAGTTAAGTCAGATGTACAATGAATAACAGTTGAGATGTACAATACAATAACAGTTGAGTGATGTACAAATGAATAACAAAGTTAAGTGAGATGCAAAAACAACGAATAACAGCTGAGGATGTACAATGAATAACAGTTAAGTAAGATGCACAACGAATAACAGTTAAGTGAGATGCACAACGAATAACAACAGTTAAGCAAGGCTTTCGACAACGAATAACAGTTAAGCAAGGTGCGCAACGAATAACAGAAAGAAGGAGATGCATAATGAATAACAGTTAAGTATGGTACAAATGAATAACAACCAAGTGAGATGCACAATGAACAACAGTTAAGTAAGTTTGATCAATGAATAACAGTTAAGGAGATGCACAATGAATGTTAACAGTTAAGTCACATGTACAATGAATAACAGTAGCTGAGATGTACAATGAAAACAACAGCTGAGATGCAAATAAACGAATAACAGTTAAGGAGATGTACAATGAATGAACAGCTGAGATGTACAACGAATAACAGTTAAGCAAGACGTACAATGAATAATGGTTAAGCAAGATAAAACAACGAATAACAACTAAGTGAGATGCACAACGAATAACAGCTGAGGATGTACAATGAATAACAGCTGAGATGTACAATGAATAACAGTTAAGGAGATGCACAATGAATGTAAGAGCTGAGATGTACAATGAATAACAGTTGAGATGCAAATACAATGAATAACAGTTGCTGAGATTTATGCACAATAACAGTTGAGATGCACAATGAATAACAGTTGAGATGGCAGTACGAATGCAAAAGCAGCAGGAGATGTACAATGAATAACAGTTGTCAGATGTACAACGAATAACAGTTGAGATGCACGATGAATAACAGCTGAGATGCATTAATGAATAACAGCTTGAGATGCGTCAATGAATAACAGCTGAGAATAACAATGAATGCCAGAGTTATGTGACATGTGAATAAAGAATGAGAGTTAAGTAAGGTGTACAATGAATAACAGTTGTTTGAGATGTACAAACAATAACAACAGCTGAGATGCAGATGAATGAATCAGCTGAGATGAGGTAATGAATAACAGTTGAGATGTACAATGAATAACAGTTGAGATGTACAATGAATAACAGTTAAGGGAGATGTACAATGAATAAATTGTGCTAAGTGTTAAGTAAATAAATGAATAACAGTTAAGTGAGATGTACAATGAATAACAGTTGAGATGTACGATGAATAACAGTTGAGATGTACACTGAATAACAGTTAAGTGAGACGTACTATGCACCCTTCTTTGTATCGATTATTTATTTGTAGTTTAAAGTGCCCAGAGTACACTTTACTTCCTCTAGAATGTTGTATACAATTTAGTTTTATATTTGTAATGCGTGACACCTTTTTTTTTTTAGTTTTTATGTCTGTATAATTATATATAACTTACTTTCTACACGTACACACTTTAGGTGTGTATTATTAATATTACATTGACCATAATGTTGTGTACAACATGTTTAATTCAACACTGACGCCAACACCTCGATTACGGTCTATCAGGCGAAGCAGTGTTACGCGTGGACACGTCTCGTGCTGTCATCACGCCTTCCAATCAGAAAATGATGTCACACAGAATGTTTCACATTACCATTTGCACATAATAGCCTTTCCTGGGAATATTTGAGTAATGTTTGTACGTAAGAATACGTGAGAATCAATTCCATATTTGTGTTTAAAGTACAATAGAAATTGTCGTTTTGTGCATAAATACTGTTTGTAATACTTTCTATGAGCTTTTGCAATTTCATATTAGTTTAAGAATATTCAATATTTATATTGTGTTTACCATATAAAAGTCGGTTAATATTTGTAATATGTCATATTTGAAAGTTTGAAAACAGGATAACGGATATAATAACAATCGAAGTGATTTATTTTTAACAATTTAATATAAATGAAAATAATTCAAGGACAATAAACGTATATTTCTTCATAAGTTATTGATTATAAAATATCTTAACATAACAGAATAAATATGACAAAATATATGAAGCAGTTTTTCATTATGAGGTTACTGTTCGAGTTATATGTTTTCGGAATGTTTAAGTATAAAAAATAAATATGAATTATTTAAGTAAACTTACTTTATTTTAGTTCAATTAAACAAAATATGTAACAGATTTCTATAGCGAAACAACTCTCAAACTTGTCGTAATTATATTACAAGTTGTCTAGTACTATCACTTTATACTTTATATTCTACATGCTAAACGTATATTGTATTGACACAACAAATATTTAGCTAGCTTGGGGTTTATTCGTAAAATATTTTCTGCGAAGATATCTACAAACCCTTCTCGACAGTTAAACCCCTGTATTAGTCCTTCAAAGAACGTCCAGCATGGACAGGTGGTTAAGGCACTTAACTCGTAATCTGAGGGTCGCAGTTTCGAATTCCCGTCACACCAAGTATGCTCGGCCTTTCAGACGTGTGGGAGCGTTATAATCTAACGGTTAATCTCACTAGTCATTATAGAATTAAGAGTTAGCAGTGGGTGGTGATGATTCGTTGGTTTTAGTCTTTTGCTGTTAAAGTAGAGAGGGTTATTGTAGATATCCCTCGTGTGGTTTTGCGCGAAATTTAAAACAAAAAGTACTTTCTTCTGGCGAAATTTTAAATTAGACCGAATTCTAAAAATACACTCACCTGCCATATAGCAGCACAAAAACTGAAAAAAAAAGATTAAACCGAGTAATAAAGTGACAAATTAATAGGAGTTTGAAAAGTTTTAATTTGTTTGTATTTATTAATTCCAATCGTAAATTATATGAATTACTGTTCTCGCAAAAAAGGGTGTTTTTTTTTTAGTTTCGCGCAAAACTACACGAGGGCTAACTGCGATATTCGTCTCTAATTTAGCAGTGTAAGACTAGAGGGAAGGCAGTTAGTCACCACCACCCACCGCCAACTCTTGGGCTACTTTTTTGTCAGCTAACAGCGAGATTGCCAGTCACATTTTAACGCCCGCGACAGAATTCGAACCCGTGACCTTCGAATTACGAGTCGAGTGCCTTAACCACTTCCTAATGCCGGACCTTTTAAGAAAAGGTGAAAAACCTCTGTGGGATTGAAGATTTGTAATATGGCTGAAGAATTATAATAATTAAGTAGATTAGAATATTATGAATATTAACAGGATGTGTCGACAAGATCATGTACAATATTGGTTGAGGCTACCCATTAAAGAACCGAAGGCTGTGTGATAGACAATGTTCACTTTCCTTATTTCTTCTATTATAAATTCCCTAATGACTTAGTTAGATACTAATTACATGTCTTCATTTGTGGAACGCAGTAACTTACACGTTTAACTTATTAGGTACTCGTGTCTTTAAATTCAAAGCCTATAAAAAGTGAGAATGATCTCTATTTCAGGGCGTTTTCCTTCTTCTCGGGCAAAAAAATCCCAAAACAAAAATATATCCTGTATACTGCCAGACAGTTACTTTATCAAGAATTAACGATTATCGAGCTAGCCAGCTCTGGTTGATGAATGCCAACACGCGCACATGTAATGGATTATCTTTATAGTAAGATTAATGGAGTCTTAGATTGATATATCTGTCTATATAGAGTAACAACAAGAAACATGTAAGTTTCTACATCCGAACAAAGTTGAAGAAGGAAATGAACCGATTCATTAGTATATCTCGTTAAGTTGTTTCCCACAAAGGAAAAAAAATAGTAAGCTACGTTTATCAGGGTATTTTAACACCGTTTATTCAAACAGTTTTGGTTTTATTTTATCAATTTCCTCTAAGTTTAAGTCTAGTTTCTTACATTTATGGTTAAATAATTATTTCACCAGTATTGTGTATTTATATATATACATATTACATATGGTATAATAGTACTATGGATATAAAATGTATTGTTTTGAAAGTTTTTCATCTATGGCAGCTCATTTTGTGCCAATTTCCTTTTGTTTCTTTCTTTAATAGCTTGTTAGATGGCGCAACAAGACATATAAGATTTTGAGCACAGGTAATCCGTGGGCACCACGCTGCAGCCGTTTGTCAGTATCCGGATAGCTCACGTGTTACATACAGTGTGTTCCATGTTACACATAGTGACTCATCTGTAAATCTAAGGGCTTATAACACTATAAACATGGTCTGGTGTGAAGAGTACAAATATCCACAGCAAACAACAAACATATTCGTCGGCAATAGTCTTTATTAACTCAAACATTAAACATGCAATCTACCTCCAGTGCTCTATTTACTCAGGAAACTGTAGTTATTTGATTATTATAAACTTACGTTACGCTAAACATTAACGATAACCACGAGTTATTCATTACATACCTAAACAACTCAACAAAAGTAATATAACCATCAATGTATTACTAACTGTGAATATATCATCACAAAACACTTGTTACCTCGTGTTGCCTGTCTCTACAGGAAAAGATTTATAGTAAAGGAACTAATCAGATATATATATATATATGTCAAGGCTGTTAGGGATATGTTATCGAAACATTACAAAAATTACTAATACGTAAACAGGTTTGATTTTGTTGTTTTGCATTTCGCGCAAAGCTAGCTACTCGAGGACTATCTCTGATAATTTAACAGTGTAATACTAGAGGGAAGGCAGCTAGTCATCATCACCAGCCGCCAACTCTTGAGCGCTACTCTTTTAGCAACGAATAGTGGGATTGACCGTCATATTATAACGCCCCATAGCTGAAAGGACAAGCATGTTTGGCGCGACGGGTATTCAAACCCGCGACCCTCAGACTACTAGTCGAAAGCCTTAACCACTTGGCCATGCCTGGCCCATTTTCTATCAATATCATGTTACATGTTGAATGAAGAAGGATAGGAGGGTATCATTAAAATCATAGTTGTAATTGTTTGTTTGTTTGGTTGGTTTGTTTAGAATTTCGCGCAAAGCTACTCGAGGGCTATCTGTGCTAGCCGTCCCTAATTTAGCAGTGTAAGACTAGAGGGAAGGTAGCTAATCATCACCAACCACCGCCAACTCTTGAGCTACTCTTTACCAACGAATAGTGGGATTGACCGTCACATCATAACGCCCCCACGGCCGAAAGAGCGAGCATGTTTGGTGTGACGTGGAAAACAACTTACAGATATACATTAGTACACGATCTACGATCATTTGAAGTCCTCTGAAATCTATTTTTCAGTTTCCTCTTCTTCAATAAATTTCAACCAGTTTAATACAGATAGGATAGACGTTATTATCCATTATTACTAAAGTTAAGGCCAATTAAAACAGCATAATTACCATAACGGACCATTAGATATAGTTTCTATAATATTTGTGTCATTCCGCAAGGTGCAAAGGTCGGTAAGTCCACACAAGACTTTCCTTCCCCACGATGCACTGCGTTATGTTCTTCTGTAAGAAAGGGATTGGATATAGTTTCTGATTATCTGGACATGTATGTACGTATGCAATCTAATTACAAATAATACTTATATATGCATAGTTCCATATATCTTTAATCAACTGCAAATAAGTTTCCTTTGCTCCGTTGTTGATGACCTAGTTTTCACCTTGCTATGAGCCGTGTGCACTATCACACGCATTGAAACTACGATCGTCATAAATGTATTTTTTTTCTTATAGCAAAGCCACATCGGGCTATCTGCAAAGCCCACCGAGGGGAATCGAAGGATTGTAGCGTTATAAATCCATGGACATAACGCTGTACTAGCAGGGGACGATCGTAATAAAAGACAAAATATTAATACAGCTAGAAAACAGAGGTCAATATATCACAAAACCTAGAACTTCTCCGAAAGTGTGATATAAGATATAATTTATACCTTTGAAAAGCATAGACTTCAGTGAAGTAGTTACGTATGCAAAGTAAAATTACAAAAACTGTTATTGAGTTAAATCTTTATACCTCTAACTCACTTATTAATCTACACATGAATTTATTTGCCCAAGAAGTAGCCCTTCGTATTGATATCTGTGCTATACAGTAAAGTTGAATGTTTAATTTGCAAGCTCTAAATAATTAAATTCGTCATTACGTTTGTTCACAACGTAAAACTAAGTCACCAGCCAGCGTGTTATTTAACACGCTTGTATTATGTTTAGCTTTGCACATAGATTTTTCATTAGTGTTTTCTTTGTCGTTAATTTCCGAAACGAAACGAAATAAATTATGTGTCGTATCGGTAAGCCTAAGCTATATTCCGAGCAACTAGTGACAAAGCATAAATTAGAATTATTCGTACTTGTGTTATTAATATCAAACAAGGGCTGTCGTTTGTCCTAACCACATATTTATTACGGTATTCTATTTTTAAAATCCTCTTTGGTGTGGTTTAAAGAATCTGAGAAACGAAGATATCACAGGAAACTTTTACTTTAGTCTCAGCTAGTGTCTGAAATCCGCATAAAACTAACTATGCGTCGTATAAGTAGAGATATCAATGCGTTTGCAGTATCGTGACGTTATTTCACAGTTAAAATAACATATTTAACTAAAACAATTTCTGATATTCGTTTAAATAGTTGTAATCTCTTTATTCAGCTAGAGAAATGATATTGTACTATTTCTCTTTAAAAAGCAGATAACTGCTTTCAGGTGATACAAACAAATTATATATATGTATATACTATTATCCTGTGTAATGATATTTTACTTTTCTGTTCTGGAATTTCGTTCACGATTAATAATGACCCATGAACATCACTCAATAATAATGACTCCTGTTTTACAAATAGTTAACGGTAAAATGCCAACATAGGTGTGTTGATGTCATAATCTAACTCATTTTATTGAAAACGTATTTTAACACCAAAATGTCTTAAATATAATGTTAGAACAGCTTTAACTATAAAATGTTTATGTGTTTATCTCTGAACACAGTTGCGTCAAAATAACTGCGCTAAATAAAAAAAGAAAGAAAAGGAGTTGTTAGAATATTTGGTTCTAAGATAACTCTTATAAACTCTGTTAAGATTTACTTCGTAATTGTATAGCCTGAGGTCTCCCAGTTTATCTCATATAATAAATACAAATAAAACCATCTGGTGTCCCCTCACCTTACACTGGTTGGCTTGAGAGCCTGTATGCCAAATATTGAGATACAATATCAATGGTGGACAGAACATAGATAGCCTATTGTGTAGCTTTCCTGGTGAAGATGAAAACAAACCCCCAAAGGAAGGGAAAAAAATATCAATCCTCAAGACTTTAGAAGAAACATCTCAGGCGAAGTAAAAAGAAAAAACACATCAACTCTGTTTGCCCTCTTTGAAATATACTGCCACCTAGAACTGTTTAAAAATCACGACTGGCCTCTAGTGTTCTGTGCACAAACGCCTCTTAACAATTGCCCCCTGGCTCAAGTAATTATTGGGATATTGTCTTCTTTTGTTAAACAAGTTCGACTTTGTGTCCAAATAGACAAGCAAGTTCATATAAATAGCACGAAACGAGATAAGAAAAACAGAGGACCATATCTGGGGTACATATGTCAATGTCCGAATAAAAACAGGGACTATGTAATTGGTCTATAGCCTTACCATTACTTTTGTAGTGTACGTATCCGATTAATCTGTTAGTTGGTGTAACAAAACTGTTATAATGGCTACTAGCTATCTACGTTACTAGACGAATGACCATCATTAAAAGACTGGACAAATGCCTCATATATATTAAACAACGTGTCGAATAACATAAAAAGAAAGAATTCTAAATGCTCTTCTGCAATAGTTTCTTACTAAACTTTCCAAGAGAGTTGGAAAGCAATAAAACAATGAGGTTAAACTTGATAAATAGTGCGTTACTGAGAAAGATAACCTGATCGGGTTATTTGCCCATTCCGAATATATATATAGGGATACAACACGTGTATGTTTGTTTTGTTTTTGAATTTTGCACAAAGCTACTCGAGGGCTATCTGTGCTCGCCGTTCCTAATTTAGGGGTGTAAGGCTAGAGGGAAGGCAGCTAATCATCACCACCCACCGCCAACTCTTGGGCTACTCTTGGGCTACTCTTTTACCAACAAATAGTGGGATTGACCGTCAAATTATAACGCCCCCACGGCTGAAAGGGCGAGCATGTTTGGTGCGACGGGGATGCAAACCCGCGACCTTCAGATTACGAGTCGCACGCCTTAACACGCTTGGCCATGCCGGGCCCAACACGTGTAACTTAATTCGAAAGTTAAATAACTCAAGGTGTCTAATAGGTGATTAATAAATCTTATTTTCATCTCGATAAAAATTGGTAAAGAACATTACTTTGTCTTTACTTAAAAAAGACAAGCATTCTTTCAAACAGACATGTTATGAAGCTTATGATAAAATTAAAACTGATATCTAAAATCTAGAAAGGCACGCATGTGAGTACAACCCGAGTCGCAATGTTTTTTATTTTGTAATTACCAAGCTGATACCTGTACATCACATAATTATTTATACATCACGTAATTACTTCTCTCAAAATATTTAGTTTAAATTTCAAGATCCTCTTTCCGTTACGATTTGTTCTCGAGATTTAATCTTTTCTCAAAATCTCAATTTACTGCTATAAAAATGTTGACCTTCAGGTGACGTTGAACTTTGACCTAGATTCGACAAAAATTAACAATCAGTCTTTATGAAACTCTGAATCATTCTTTAAAATTTGAACGTAATCGGATGAAAATATTTGAGTTATGTGATTGATAGTAATTGTGACATATTCACCAAACGTAAATCAATTGGTTCTTGACGAGCATTCGATCTTTATGGTATGCTTGGTATGTTTTAACGGTGGTTAAAAGCAATATCCTTCTTTCGGATGGAGTATTAAAAGGTGCAAGTTTTAAACAGTTTTTCATGGGAGTAAATAATTTTCTTCGTGATTGTTAATGTCGCCTGAAATGTGTTGTTTTGTTCTCATAGTAGGAATGTTAAAAAGAATTTATATTATATATTTAATGTCACAGTAAGTCTGAAGGCTTATAATGCTAAAACCGGATTTTAGTACTCATGGTGGGCAGCCCACAGTTAGCTAAGCTTATTGTGAAACGTTGTGCCAAACAAAATCAAACAGACAAAAGTATTTTAATATATAAAAACTCCCACCGTAAATAACAATTTTAAAATAATCCAGCAAAACTAAAATAAATAAAACCATATTTTGGGCAGGATGAAATTTATTTGAATTATGAAACGTGAATAAGAAATTAAAATTTTTAATTTAAACTAACTACTGTAAAAATATTAAAAAGGAATTAGGGTTTCAATAATCACATATACTTCAATGTGCCACTTTTTCATTGGACTTCAAGATTCATTTACCACATTATGAACAATAACAATGAAACTTTATACGAGAAATATCCTTGTAATTTTCCTCTAACTTTACCTTGGATGGACCTTGTTAGCTTTGTGCCAAATGACAACATTAGAAAGTGAACAACGTATTGGTTTTAACTTACTGACGAATTTCCTGCAATAATCTAAATAAACGTCGTAAAGTTTATAGTTCCATAAACATACTTTAAAAAGAGAAAAAAGACATGTAAGTTAATGACCAAAATTATTCATAATGAAATATCTTTTGACGTCAACAAGATCCATAAAGCACTTAAAATGTATGAAACCCTAAACAAGAAAGAGAATAGACTATGATATTATAAGAAACACAAAACAGAAACATTGCAATATATTAATGGTGAAGAATTTGAGTCATCTGTGGCCAAACAGTTTCAGAACTGGCACTACTTTGAGCGTGATAATGTCACTACATTGAACTTGTACATCTATTCAGCTAAAAGAACTGGCACTGCGTTGAACTTATCCATCTATTCATCTAAAAGAACTGGCACTACTTTGAACTAGTTTATCTATTCAGCTAAAAGAACTGGCACTGCGTTGAACTAGTCCATCTATTCAGCTAAAGGAACTGGCACTGCGTTGAACTTATCCATCTATTCATCTAAAAGAACTGGCACTACTTTGAACTAGTTTATCTATTCAGCTAAAAGAACTGGCACTGCGTTGAACTAGTCCATCTATTCAGCTAAAGGAACTGGCACTGCGTTGAACTAGTCCATCTATTCAGCTAAATGAACTGAACTACTTTGAACTTATCCATCTATTAAGCTAAAAGAACTGCCACTACTTTGAACTTATCCATCTATTAAGCTAAAAGAACAGGCACTACTTTGAACTAGTCCATCTATTCAGCTAAAGGAACTGGCACTACTTTGAACTTGATATTCTATTCAGCTAAAAGAGGCGCTCTAAAGGTGCACTGTCGCTTCATAGCTGCTACAGCTGTTGCTCTGTTGAGATATGATGTTATTTCTTATAATTTTTGCCAAGTCCGATTTTTTGTGGTTAACTTGTAAAAAGCACGACAAAAGTGTATATAGATAAAAGCTACTTTAAAATATAATTCAGTAGTTCATAAAACTAAACGCGAGGAATGTGATGTTCTTTTGTGTAATTAGTTTCACCTGTTTTAAATAGCTGCTGTGACGATATTTTAACGAATTTTCTGTTCAATTATCCCATAGACACAGATTAGCTGTAACACAAAATCACCAACTTCCAATCTGTTAACTTGTCTGAAATGACTTTACATTTTGCTACTTAATACAGTCATTTGAATGGTATAGTTTTAAGAACTTCTATGCGACCTTTATCCAAAATGAAAGCCAGGTTCCAAAACATAAGTCGTCACCTCTAGGGTAATCATCTTCTTTCCATGCAATACGAAAATGATTACAAATAGGTCAAACGCAGCCAGATTAATAAACTATGGGAAATAACAAGATGTCATTTCTCGTGATTTGTATATCGTCAAGAGACAACACTATGAAAACCTAATCAGTGTGTTTTGTGTTCTGCTTGCAAGGTGATATGATAAAACTAAGCGAAACTAACAAAATGACTTATTTTTTTGCTCTGTTGTAAATCTATATTACAATGCTCTAACAAACAGACAAAACAACCTTGAAGTTCTGTTGTAGTCTGCCTTACAACACAACGAAAAACAGACAAACCACCTTGACGTTTTGTTATAGCCTAACTTACAACACAATGAAAAACAAACAGCTTTGAAGTTCTGTTGTAGCCTGCCTTACAACACAATGAAAAACAGACAAACCACCTTGAAGTTCTGTTGTAGCCTACATTACAACACAATGAAAAACAGACAAACCACTTTCACGTTTTGTTATAGCCTACCTTACAAACACAATGAAAACAGACAAACAGCTTTTAAGTTCTGTTGTAGCCTGCCTTACAACACAATGAATACAGACAAACCACCTTGAAGTTCTGTTGTAGCCTGTCTTACAACACAATGAGAAACAGACAAACCACTTTCACGTTTTGTTATAGCCTACCTTACAACACAATGAAAAACAGACAAACCACTTTCACGTTTTGTTATAGCCTTCCTTACAACACAATGAAACACAGACAAACCACTTTCACGTTTTGTTATAGCCTACCTTACAATACAATGAAAAACAGACAAACAACCTTGAAGTTCTGTTGTAGCCTGCCTTACAACACAATGAATACAAACAAACCACCTTGAAGTTCTGTTGTAGCCTGCCTTACGACACAATCAATACAGACAAACCACCTTGAAGTTCTGTTGTAGCCTGTCTTACAACAAAATAGGAAATAGGATGAAATTACTTAGTAGCCAAAATGATATCAGACATTATAACTAATTCTACCTGTAATTTATATGTTTGTTTTATCGTGTTATCGAATAGCGACAATAACTATTCACTCATTATTAAACTTTCACCTAACTGATATATCACCAAATATACTATTCACTCATTATTAAACTTTCATCTAACTGATATATCACCAAATATTACTATTACTATTATTAAACTTTCACCTAACTGATATATCACCAACATACTATTCACTCATTATTAAACTTTCACCTAACTGATATATCACCAACATACTATTCACTCATTATTAAACTTTCACCTAACTGATATATCACCAACATACTATTCACTCATTATTAAACTTTCACCTAACTGATATATCACCAACATACTATTCACTCATTATTAAACTTTCACCTAACTGATATATCACCAACATACTATTCACTCATTACTAAACTTTCACCTAACTGATATATCACCAACATACTATTCACTCATTACTAAACTTTCACCTAACTGATATATCACCAACATACTATTCATTCATTATTAAACTTTCACTCTAACTCGGATATATCACCAACATACTATTCACTCATTATTAAACTTTCACCCAACTGATATATCACCAACAATATACTATTCTACTCATTATTAAACTTTCACCTAACTGATATATCACCAACATACTATTCATTCATTATTAAACTTTCACCTAACTGATATATCACCAAACATACTATATCATTATTAAACTCCTCCTAACATACCAAACATATTCACTCATTATTAAACTTTCACCTAACTGATATATCACCAACATACTACCCTCACTATTATTAAACTTTCACCTAACTGATACTGATATATCACCTATTATTAAACATAACTATTCACTCATTATTAAACTTTCATCTAACTGATATATCACTCAACATTACTATTCACTCGTTATTAAACTTTCACCTCACCCAACTGATATATCACCAACATACTATTCACTCATTATTAAACTTTCACCTAACTGATATATCACCAACATACTATTCACTCATTATTAAACTTTCACCTAACTGATATATCACCAACATACTATTCACTCATTATTAAACTTTCACCTAACTGATATATCACCAACATACTATTCACTCATTATTAAACTTTCACCCAACTGATATATCACCAACATACTATTCTATTCATTATTAAACTTTCATCTAATTATTAAACTTTCACCTAACTGATATATCACCAACATACTATTCATTCATTATTAAACTTTCACCTAACTGATATATCACCAACATACTATTCACTTTCATCATTATTAAACTTTCATCTAACTGATATATCACCAACATACTATTCACTCATTATTAAACTTTCATCTAACTGATATATCACCAAACATACTATTCACTCATTATTATTAAACTTTCACCTAACTGATATATCACCAATATACTATTCACTGATTATTAAACTTTCTTTCACACCTAACTGATATATCACCAACATACTATTCACTCATTATTAAACTTTCACCTAACTGATATATCACCAACATACTATTCACTCATTATTAAACTTTCACCTAACTGATATATCACCAAACATACTATTCTGATATATCACCAACATACCTCATTATTAAACTTTCACCTAACTGATATATCACCAACATACTATTCACTCATTATTAAACTTTCATCTAACTGATATATCACCAACATACTATTCACTCATTATTAAACTTTCATCTAACTGATATATCACCAACATACTATTCACTGATTATTAAACTTTCATCTAACTGATATATCACCAACATACTATTCACTGATTATTAAACTTTCACCTAACTGATATATCACCAACATACTATTCACTCATTATTAAACTTTCATCTAACTGATATATCACCAACATACTATTCATTCATTATTAAACTTTCACCTAACTGATATATCACCAACATACTATTCACTATACTAAACTTTCACCTAACTGATATATCACCAACATACTATTCACTCACTTATTAAACTTTCATCTAACTGATATATCACCAACATACTATTCACTCATTATTAAACTTTCATCCAACTGATATATCACCAACATACTATTCACTCATTATTAAACTTTCATCTAACTGATATATCACCAACATACTATTCACTCATTATTAAACTTTCATCTAACTGATATATCACCAACATACTATTCACTCATTATTAAACTTTCACCCAACTGATATATCACCAACATACTATTCACTCATTATTAAACTTCTCATCTAACTGATATATCACCAACATACTATTCACTGATTATTAAACTTTCACCTAACTGATATATCACCAACATACTATTCACTCATTATTAAACTTTCATCTAACTGATATATCACCAACATACTATTCACTCATTATTAAACTTTCACCCAACTGATATATCACCAACATACTATTCACTCGTTATTAAACTTTCACCTAACTGATATATCACCAACATACTATTCACTCATTATTAAACTTTCACCTAACTGATATATCACCAACATACTATTCACTCATTATTAAACTTTCATCTAACTGATATATCACCAACATACTATTCACTGATTATTAAACTTTCATCTAACTGATATATCACCAACATACTATTCACCGATTATTAAACTTTCACCTAACTGATATATCACCAACATACTATTCACTCATTATTAAACTTTCACCTAACTGATATATCACCAACATACTATTCACTCATTATTAAACTTTCACCTAACTGATATATCACCAAATATACTATTCTTACTCATTATTAAACTTTCACCTAACTGATATATCACCAACATACTATTCACTGATTATTAAACTTTCACCTAACTGATATATCACCAACATACTATTCACTCATTATTAAACTTTCATCCCAACTGATATATCACCAACATACTATTCACTATTAAACTTTCATCTAACTGATATATCACCAACATACTATTCACTCATTATTAAACTTTCACCTAACTGATATATCACCAACATACTATTCACTCATTATTAAACTTTCATCTAACTGATATATCACCAACATACTATTCATTCATTATTAAACTTTCACCTAACTGATATATCACCAACATACTATTCACTCATTATTAAACTTTCACCTAACTGATATATCACCAACATACTATTCACTGATATTAAACTTTCACCTAACTGATATATCACCAACATACTATTCACTGATTATTAAACTTTCACCTAACTGATATATCACCAACATACTATTCACTCATTATTAAACTTTCATCTAACTGATATATCACCAACATACTATTCACTGATTATTAAACTTTCACCTAACTGATATATCACCAACATACTATTCACTCATTATTAAACTTTCATCTAACTGATATATCACCAACATACTATTCACTCATTATTAAACTTTCATCTAACTGATATATCACCAACATACTATTCACTCATTATTAAACTTTCACCTAACTGATATATCACCAACATACTATTCACTCATTATTAAACTTTCACCTAACTGATATATCACCAACATACTATTCACTATTAAACTGATTACTAAACTTTCACCTAACTGATATATCACCAACATACTATTCACTGATTATTAAACTTTCACCTAACTGATATATCACCAACATACTATTCACTATTATTAAACTTTCATCTAACTGATATATCACCAACATACTATTCATTCTATTATTAAACTTTCACCTAACTGATATATCACCAAACATACTATTCACTCATCATTAAACTTTCACCTAACTGATATATCACCAATATACTATTCACTCATTATTAAACTTTCACCCAACTGATAAATCACCAACATACTATTCACTGACTCATTAAACTTTCATCTAACTGATATATCACCAACATACTATTCATTCATTATTAAACTTTCACCTAACTGATATATCACCAACATACTATTCACTCATTATTAAACTTTCACCTAACTGATATATCACCAACATACTATTCACTCATTATTAAACTTTCATCTAACTGATATATCACCAACATACTATTCATTCATCATTAAACTTTCACCTAACTGATATATCACCAACATACTATTCACTCATTATTAAACTTTCACCTAACTGATATATCACCAACATACTATTCACTCATTATTAAACTTTCACCAACTGATATATCACCAACATATACTATTCACTCATTACTTTAAACTTTCATCTAACTGATATATCACCAACATACTATTCACTCATTATTAAACTTTCACTCTAACTGATATATCACCAACATACTATTTATTCATTCATTATTAAACTTTCACCCAACTGATATATCACCAACATACTATTCACTCATTATTAAACTTTCATCTAACTGATATATCACCAACATACTATTCATTCATTATTAAACTTTCACCTAACTGATATATCACCAACATACTATTCACTCATTATTAAACTTTCATCTAACTGATATATCACCAACATACTATTCATTCATTATTAAACTTTCACCTAACTGATATATCACCAACATACTATTCACTCATTATTAAACTTTCATCTAACTGATATATCACCAACATACTATTCATTCATTATTAAACTTTCATCTAACTGATATATCACCAACATACTATTCACTCATTATTAAACTTTCATCTAACTGATATATCACCAACATACTATTCACTCGTTATTAAACTTTCATCTAACTGATATATCACCAACATACTATTCATTCATTATTAAACTTTCACCTAACTGATATATCACCAACATACTATTCACTCATTACTAAACTTTCACCTAACTGATATATCACCAACATACTATTCACTCATTATTAAACTTTCATCTAACTGATATATCACCAACATACTATTCACTCATTATTACACTTTCATCTAACTGATATATCACCAACATACTATTCACTCGTTATTAAACTTTCACCTAACTGATATATCACCAACATACTATTCACTCATTATTAAACTTTCATCTAACTGATATATCACCAACATACTATTCATTCATTATTAAACTTTCACCTAACTGATATATCACCAACATACTATTCACTCGTTATTAAACTTTCACCTAACTGATATATCACCAACATACTATTCATTCATTATTAAACTTTCATCTAACTGATATATCACCAACATACTATTCACTCGTTATTAAACTTTCACCTAACTGATATATCACCAACATACTATTCATTCATTATTAAACTTTCATCTAACTGATATATCACCAACATACTATTCACTCGTTATTAAACTTTCACCTAACTGATATATCACCAACATACTATTCACTCATTATTAAACTTTCATCTAACTGATATATCACCAACATACTATTCATTCATTATTAAACTTTCACCTAACTGATATATCACCAACATACTATTCACTCGTTATTAAACTTTCACCTAACTGATATATCACCAACATACTATTCACTCATTATTAAACTTTCATCTAACTGATATATCACCAACATACTATTCACTCATTATTAAACTTTCATCTAACTGATATATCACCAACATACTATTCACTCATTATTAAACTTTCATCTAACTGATATATCACCAACATACTATTCACTCATTATTAAACTTTCATCTAACTGATATATCACCAACATACTATTCACTCGTTATTAAACTTTCACCTAACTGATATATCACCAACATACTATTCACTCGTTATTAAACTTTCACCTAACTGATATATCACCAACATACTATTCACTCATTATTAAACTTTCACCTAACTGATATATCACCAACATACTATTCACTGATTATTAAACTTTCATCTAACTGATATATCACCAACATACTATTCACTGATTATTAAACTTTCATCTAACTGATATATCACCAACATACCATTCACTCATTACTAAACTTTCACCTAACTGATATATCACCAACATACTATTCACTCATTACTAAACTTTCACCTAACTGATATATCACCAACATACTATTCACTGATTATTAAACTTTCACCTAACTGATATATCACCAACATACTATTCACTCATTATTAAACTTTCACCTAACTGATATATCACCAACATACTATTCACTGATTATTAAACTTTCACCTAACTGATATATCACCAACATACTATTCACTCATTATTAAACTTTCACCTAACTGATATATCACCAACATACTATTCACTCATTAAACTTTCATCTAACTGATATATCACCAACATACTATTCACTCATTATTAAACTTTCACCTAACTGATATATCACCAACATACTATTCACTCATTACTAAACTTTCATCTAACTGATATATCACCAACATACTATTCATTCATTATTAAACTTTCACCTAACTGATATATCACCAACATACTATTCACTCATTATTAAACTTTCATCTAACTGATATATCACCAACATACCATTCACTCATTATTAAACTTTCACCTAACTGATATATCACCAACATACTATTCACTGATTACTAAACTTTCACCTAACTGATATATCACCAACATACTATTCACTCATTATTAAACTTTCACCTAACTGATATATCACCAACATACTATTCACTCATTAAACTTTCATCTAACTGATATATCACCAACATACTATTCACTGATTATTAATCTTTCACCTAACTGATATATCACCAACATACTATTCACTCATTATTAAACTTTCACCTAACTGATATATCACCAACATACTATTCACTCATTAAACTTTCATCTAACTGATATATCACCAACATACTATTCACTCATTATTAAACTTTCATCTAACTGATATATCACCAACATACCATTCACTCATTATTAAACTTTCACCTAACTGATATATCACCAACATACTATTCACTGATTACTAAACTTTCACCTAACTGATATATCACCAACATACTATTCACTCATTAAACTTTCATCTAACTGATATATCACCAACATACTATTCACTGATTATTAAACTTTCATCTAACTGATATATCACCAACATACTATTCACTCATTATTAAACTTTCACCTAACTGATATATCACCAACATACTATTCACTCATTATTAAACTTTCACCTAACTGATATATCACCAACATACTATTCATTCATTATTAAACTTTCACCTAACTGATATATCACCAACATACTATTCACTCATTATTAAACTTTCATCTAACTGATATATCACCAACATACTATTCACTCATTATTAAACTTTCATCTAACTGATATATCACCAACATACTATTCACTGATTATTAAACTTTCATCTAACTGATATATCACCAACATACTATTCACTGATTATTAAACTTTCACCTAACTGATATATCACCAACATACTATTCACTCGTTATTAAACTTTCATCTAACTGATATATCACCAACATACTATTCATTCATTATTAAACTTTCACCTAACTGATATATCACCAACATACTATTCACTCATTATTAAACTTTCACCTAACTGATATATCACCAACATACTATTCACTCATTATTAAACTTTCACCTAACTGATATATCACCAACATACTATTCACTCATTATTAAACTTTCATCTAACTGATATATCACCAACATACTATTCACTCATTATTAAACTTTCATCTAACTGATATATCACCAACATACTATTCACTCATTATTAAACTTTCATCTAACTGATATATCACCAACATACTATTCACTCATTATTAAACTTTCACCTAACTGATATATCACCAACATACTATTCACTCATTATTAAACTTTCACCTAACTGATATATCACCAACATACTATTCACTCGTTATTAAACTTTCACCTAACTGATATATCACCAACATACTATTCACTCGTTATTAAACTTTCATCTAACTGATATATCACCAACATACTATTCACTCATTACTAAACTTTCATCTAACTGATATATCACCAACATACTATTCATTCATTACTAAACTTTCATCTAACTGATATATCACCAACATACTATTCACTCATTATTAAACTTTCATCTAACTGATATATCACCAACATACTATTCACTCATTATTAAACTTTCATCTAACTGATATATCACCAACATACTATTCACTCATTATTAAACTTTCACCCAACTGATATATCACCAACATACTATTCACTCATTATTAAACTTTCATCTAACTGATATATCACCAACATACTATTCACTCATTATTAAACTTTCATCTAACTGATATATCACCAACATACTATTCACTCATTATTAAACTTTCATCTAACTGATATATCACCAACATACTATTCACTCATTATTAAACTTTCACCTAACTGATATATCACCAACATACTATTCACTCATTAAACTTTCATCTAACTGATATATCACCAACATACTATTCACTCATTATTAAACTTTCACCTAACTGATATATCACCAACATACTATTCACTCATTACTAAACTTTCATCTAACTGATATATCACCAACATACTATTCATTCATTATTAAACTTTCACCTAACTGATATATCACCAACATACTATTCACTCATTAAACTTTCATCTAACTGATATATCACCAACATACTATTCACTCATTATTAAACTTTCATCTAACTGATATATCACCAACATACTATTCACTCATTAAACTTTCATCTAACTGATATATCACCAACATACTATTCACTCATTATTAAACTTTCATCTAACTGATATATCACCAACATACTATTCACTCATTATTAAACTTTCATCTAACTGATATATCACCAACATACTATTCACTCATTATTAAACTTTCACCCAACTGATATATCACCAACATACTATTCACTGATTATTAAACTTTCACCTAACTGATATATCACCAACATACTATTCATTCATTAAACTTTCATCTAACTGATATATCACCAACATACTATTCACTCATTAAACTTTCACCTAACTGATATATCACCAACATACTATTCACTGATTATTAAACTTTCACCTAACTGATATATCACCAACATACTATTCACTGATTATTAAACTTTCACCTAACTGATATATCACCAACATACTATTCACTCATTATTAAACTTTCATCTAACTGATATATCACCAACATACTATTCACTGATTATTAAACTTTCACCTAACTGATATATCACCAACATACTATTCACTCATTATTAAACTTTCACCTAACTGATATATCACCAACATACTATTCACTCATTATTAAACTTTCACCTAACTGATATATCACCAACATACTATTCACTCATTATTAAACTTTCATCTAACTGATATATCACCAACATACTATTCACTCATTATTAAACTTTCACCTAACTGATATATCACCAACATACTATTCACTCATTATTAAACTTTCACCTAACTGATATATCACCAACATACTATTCACTCATTATTAAACTTTCACCTAACTGATATATCACCAACATACTATTCACTCATTATTAAACTTTCATCTAACTGATATATCACCAACATACTATTCACTCATTAAACTTTCATCTAACTGATATATCACCAACATACTATTCACTCATTATTAAACTTTCATCTAACTGATATATCACCAACATACTATTCACTCATTATTAAACTTTCATCTAACTGATATATCACCAACATACTATTCATTCATTATTAAACTTTCACCTAACTGATATATCACCAACATACTATTCACTCATTATTAAACTTTCATCTAACTGATATATCACCAACATACTATTCATTCATTATTAAACTTTCATCTAACTGATATATCACCAACATACTATTCATTCATTATTAAACTTTCACCTAACTGATATATCACCAACATACTATTCTATTCATTATTAAACTTTCACCTAACTGATATATCACCAAACATACTATTCACTCATTACTAAACTTTCATCTAACTGATATATCACCAACATACTATTCATTCATTATTAAACTTTCACCTAACTGATATATCACCAACATACTATTCACTCATTATTAAACTTTCATCTAACTGATATATCACCAACATACTATTCACTCATTAAACTTTCATCTAACTGATATATCACCAACATACTATTCACTCATTATTAAACTTTCATCTAACTGATATATCACCAACATACTATTCACTCATTATTAAACTTTCATCTAACTGATATATCACCAACATACTATTCACTCATTATTAAACTTTCACCTAACTGATATATCACCAACATACTATTCACTCATTACTAAACTTTCATCTAACTGATATATCACCAACATACTATTCATTCATTATTAAACTTTCACCTAACTTATATATCACCAACATACTATTCACTCATTAAACTTTCATCTAACTGATATATCACCAACATACTATTCACTGATTATTAAACTTTCACCTAACTGATATATCACCAACATACTATTCACTCGTTATTAAACTTTCATCTAACTGATATATCACCAACATACTATTCACTGATTACTAAACTTTCATCTAACTGATATATCACCAACATACTATTCACTGATTATTAAACTTTCACCTAACTGATATATCACCAACATACTATTCACTCATTACTAAACTTTCATCTAACTGATATATCACCAACATACTATTCACTGATTATTAAACTTTCACCTAACTGATATATCACCAACATACTATTCACTCATTATTAAACTTTCACCTAACTGATATATCACCAACATACTATTCACTGATTATTAAACTTTCACCTAACTGATATATCACCAACATACTATTCATTCATTATTAAACTTTCACCTAACTGATATATCACCAACATACTATTCACTCATTATTAAACTTTCACCTAACTGATATATCACCAACATACTATTCACTCATTACTAAACTTTCATCTAACTGATATATCACCAACATACTATTCATTCATTATTAAACTTTCATCTAACTGATATATCACCAACATACTATTCACTCATTATTAAACTTTCATCTAACTGATATATCACCAACATACTATTCACTCATTATTAAACTTTCACCTAACTGATATATCACCAACATACTATTCACTCATTATTAAACTTTCACCTAACTGATATATCACCAACATACTATTCATTCATTATTAAACTTTCACCTAACTGATATATCACCAACATACTATTCACTGATTACTAAACTTTCATCTAACTGATATATCACCAACATACTATTCATTCATTATTAAACTTTTACCCAACTGATATATCACCAACATACTATTACTCATTCTAACTGATTATTACATACTTTCATTATTAAACTTTCATCTAACTGATATATCACCAACATACTATTCACTCATTATTAAACTTTCACCTAACTGATATATCACCAACATACTATTCACTCATTATTAAACTTTCATCTAACTGATATATCACCAACATACTATTCACTCATTATTAAACTTTCATCTAACTGATATATCACCAACATACTATTCACTCATTACTAAACTTTCATCTAACTGATATATCACCAACATACTATTCACTCATTATTAAACTTTCACCTAACTGATATATCACCAACATACTATTCATTCATTATTAAACTTTCACCTAACTGATATATCACCAACATACTATTCACTCATTATTAAACTTTCATCTAACTGATATATCACCAACATACTATTCACTCATTATTAAACTTTCATCTAACTGATATATCACCAACATACTATTCACTCATTATTAAACTTTCACCTAACTGATATATCACCAACATACTATTCACTGATTACTAAACTTTCACCTAACTGATATATCACCAACATACTATTCATTCATTAAACTTTCATCTAACTGATATATCACCAACATACTATTCACTCATTAAACTTTCACCTAACTGATATATCACCAACATACTATTCACTGATTATTAAACTTTCATCTAACTGATATATCACCAACATACTATTCACTGATTATTAAACTTTCACCTAACTGATATATCACCAACATACTATTCACTGATTATTAAACTTTCATCTAACTGATATATCACCAACATACTATTCATTCATTATTAAACTTTCATCTAACTGATATATCACCAACATACTATTCACTCATTATTAAACTTTCACCCAACTGATATATCACCAACATACTATTCACTCATTATTAAACTTTCACCTAACTGATATATCACCAACATACTATTCACTCATTATTAAACTTTCACCTAACTGATATATCACCAACATACTATTCACTCATTATTAAACTTTCACCTAACTGATATATCACCAACATACTATTCACTCATTATTAAACTTTCACCTAACTGATATATCACCAACATACTATTCACTCGTTATTAAACTTTCATCTAACTGATATATCACCAACATACTATTCACTCATTATTAAACTTTCATCTAACTGATATATCACCAACATACTATTCACTCGTTATTAAACTTTCGTCCAACTGATATATCACCAACATACTATTCACTCGTTATTAAACTTTCATCTAACTGATATATCACCAACATACTATTCACTCATTACTAAGCTTTCATCTAACTGATATATCACCAACATACTATTCATTCATTATTAAACTTTCATCTAACTGATATATCACCAACATACTATTCATTCGTTATTAAACTTTCACCTAACTGATATATCACCAACATACTGTTCACTCATTATTAAACTTTCATCTAACTGATATATCACCAACATACTATTCACTCGTTACTAAACTTTCATCTAACTGATATATCACCAACATACTATTCATTCATTATTAAACTTTCACCTAACTGATATATCACCAACATACTGTTCGCTCGTTATTAAACTTTCATCTAACTGATATATCACCAACATACTATTCACCTATTAAACTTTCATCTAACTGATATATCACCAAACATACTATTCACTCGTTGTTAAGCTTTCATCTAACTGATATATCACCAACATACTATTCGCTCATTAAACTTTCATCTAACTGATATATCACCAACATACTATTCACTCGTTATTAAACTTTCACCTAACTGATATATCACCAACATACTATTCACTCGTTACTAAACTTTCGTCTGGCTGATATATCACCAACATACTATTCATTCATTATTAAGGCTTTCACCTAACTGATATATCACCAACATACTATTCACTCGGTTTAAGGCTTTCATCTAACTGATATATCACCAACATACTATTCACTGGTTATTAAGCTTTCACCTAACTGATATATCACCAACATACTATTCACTCGTTATTAAACTTTCATCTAACTGATATATCACCAACATACTATTCACTGATTATTAAACTTTCATCTAACTGATATATCACCAACATACTATTCACTCATTATTAAACTTTCATCTAACTGATATATCACCAACATACTATTCACTGATTATTAAACTTTCATCTAACTGATATATCACCAACATACTATTCACTGATTATTAAACTTTCACCTAACTGATATATCACCAACATACTATTCACTCGATTATTAAACTTTCATCTAACTGATATATCACCAACATACTATTCACTGATTATTAAACTTTCATCTAACTGATATATCACCAACATACTATCGTTCTCATTATTAAACTTTCACCTGGCTGATATATCACCAACATACTATTCACTCATTATTAGGCTTTCACCTAACTGATATATCACCAACATACTATTCACTCGATTATTAAACTTTCATCTAACTGATATATCACCAACATACTATTCACTGATTATTAAACTTTCACCCAACTGATATATCACCAAACATACTATTCGTTCATTATTAGGCTTTCACCTAACTGATTATATCACCAACATACTATTCGTTTCGTTATTAAACTTTCACCCAACTGATTATATCACCAACATACTATTCACTCGTTATTAGGCTTTCACCTAACTGATATATCACCAACATACTGTTCACTGATTACTAGGCTTTCGTCTGGCTGATATATCACCAACATACTATTTCGTTCGTTATTAAACTTTCATCTAACTGATATATCACCAACATACTATTCACTCATTATTAAACTTTCATCTAACTGATATATCACCAACATACTATTCACTGATTATTAAACTTTCACCTAACTGATATATCACCAACATACTATTCACTCGTTATTAGGCTTTCACCTAACTGATATATCACCAACATACTATTCGTTCGTTATTAAACTTTCACCTAACTGATATATCACCAACATACTATTCACTGAGTTACTAAACTTTCATCTAACTGATATATCACCAACATACTATTCGTTCATTATTAGGCTTTTACCTAACTGATATATCACCAACATACTATTCACTCATTAAACTTTCATCTAACTGATATATCACCAACATACTATTCACTGATTACTAAACTTTCATCTAACTGATATATCACCAACATACTATTCACTCATTATTAAACTTTCATCTAACTGATATATCACCAACATACTATTCACTCGTTATTAAACTTTCGTCTAACTGATATATCACCAACATACTATTCACTCATTATTAAACTTTCACCTAACTGATATATCACCAACATACTATTCACTCATTACTAAACTTTCGTCTAACTGATATATCACCAACATACTGTTCGTTCGTTATTAAACTTTCACCTAACTGATATATCACCAACATACTATTCACTCATTATTAAACTTTCGTCTAACTGATATATCACCAACATACTATTCACTCGTTATTAAACTTTCATCTAACTGATATATCACCAACATACTATTCACTCATTAAACTTTCGTCTAACTGATATATCACCAACATACTATTCACTCGTTATTAGGCTTTCATCTAACTGATATATCACCAACATACTATTCACTCGTTATTAAACTTTCACCTAACTGATATATCACCAACATACTATTCACTGATTACTAAACTTTCACCTAACTGATATATCACCAAACATACTATTCGTTCATTAAACTTTCATCTGGCTGATATATCACCAACATACTGTTCACTCGTTAAACTTTCACCTAACTGATATATCACCAACATACTATTCACTGATTATTAAACTTTCACCTAACTGATATATCACCAACATACTATTCACTGATTATTAAACTTTCACCTAACTGATATATCACCAACATACTATTCACTCATTATTAAACTTTCACCTAACTGATATATCGCCAACATACTATTCACTGATTATTAGGCTTTCACCTGGCTGATATATCACCAACATACTATTCACTGATTATTAAACTTTCACCTAACTGATATATCACCAACATACTATTCACTCATTATTAAACTTTCACCTAACTGATATATCACCAACATACTATTCACTCGTTACTAAACTTTCATCTGGCTGATATATCACCAACATACTATTCATTCATTATTAAACTTTCACCTAACTGATATATCACCAACATACTATTCGCTCATTAGGCTTTCGTCTGGCTGATATATCACCAACATACTATTCGTTCATTATTAGGCTTTCACCTGGCTGATATATCACCAACATACTGTTCGCTCGTTGTTAGGCTTTCACCTAACTGATATATCACCAACATACTATTCACTCATTAAACTTTCATCTAACTGATATATCACCAACATACTATTCACTCGTTATTAGGCTTTCGTCTGGCTGATTATATCGCCAACATACTATTCACTCGTTAGGCTTTCATCTGGCTGATATATCACCAACATACTATTCACTCGTTATTAGGCTTTCACCTGGGGTGATATATCACATGACATACTATTCACTCGTTACTAAGGCTTTCGTCTGGCTGATATATCACCAACATACTATTCGTTCGTTGCTAAACTTTCATCTAACTGATATATCACCAACATACTATTCGTTCGTTGTTAGGCTTTCACCTGGCTGATATATCACCAACATACTATTCACTCGTTTATTAGGCTTTCATCTGGCTGATATATCACCAACATACTGTTCACTCGTTACTAGGCTTTCGTCTGGCTGATATATCACCAACATACTATTCGTTTCATTATTAGGCTTTCACTCAACTGATATATCACTTGACATACTATTCACTCGTTATTAAGCTTTCATCTGGCTGATATATCACCAACATACTATTCACTCATTAGGCTTTCGTCTGGCTGATTATATCACCAACATACTATTCACTCGTTGTTAGGCTTTCATCTGGCTGATTATATCACCAACATGCTGTTCACTCGTTAGGCTTTCGTCTGGCTGATATATCACCAACATACTGTTCACTCGTTATTAAACTTTCACCTAACTGATATATCACCAACATACTATTCACTCATTACTAAACTTTCATCTAACTGATATATCACCAACATACTATTCATTCATTATTAAACTTTCACCTAACTTATATATCACCAACATACTATTCACTCATTAAACTTTCATCTAACTGATATATCACCAACATACTATTCACTCGGTTATTAAACTTTCACCCAACTGATATATCACCAACATACTATTCACTCGTTATTAAACTTTCATCTAACTGATATATCACCAACATACTATTCACTGATTACTAAACTTTCATCTAACTGATATATCACCAACATACTATTCACTGATTACTAAACTTTCACCTAACTGATATATCACCAACATACTATTCACTGATTACTAAACTGTCATCTAACTGATATATCACCAACATACTATTCACTGATTATTAAACTTTCACCTAACTGATATATCACCAACATACTATTCACTCGTTATTAAACTTTCACCTAACTGATATATCACCAACATACTATTCACTGATTATTAAACTTTCATCTAACTGATATATCACCAACATACTATTCATTCATTATTAAACTTTCACCTAACTGATATATCACCAACATACTATTCACTCATTATTAAACTTTCACCTAACTGATATATCACCAACATACTATTCACTGATTACTAAACTTTCATCTAACTGATATATCACCAACATACTATTCACTGATTATTAAACTTTCACCTAACTGATATATCACCAACATACTATTCACTCGTTATTAGGCTTTCACCTAACTGATATATCACCAACATACTATTCACTGATTACTAAACTTTCATCTAACTGATATATCACCAACATACTATTCATTCATTATTAAACTTTCACCTAACTGATATATCACCAACATACTATTCATTCATTATTAAACTTTCACCTAACTGATATATCACCAACATACTATTCACTCATTATTAAACTTTCACCTAACTGATATATCACCAACATACTATTCACTGATTACTAAACTTTCGTCTAACTGATATATCACCAACATACTATTCATTCATTATTAAACTTTCATCTAACTGATATATCACCAACATACTATTCACTCATTATTAAACTTTCATCTAACTGATATATCACCAACATACTATTCACTGATTATTAAACTTTCACCTAACTGATATATCACCAACATACTATTCACTCGTTATTAAACTTTCACCTAACTGATATATCACCAACATACTATTCATTCATTATTAAACTTTCACCTAACTGATATATCACCAACATACTATTCACTGATTACTAAACTTTCATCTAACTGATATATCACCAACATACTATTCATTCATTATTAAACTTTTACCTAACTGATATATCACCAACATACTATTCACTCATTAAACTTTCGTCTAACTGATATATCACCAACATACTATTCACTGGTTACTAAACTTTCATCTAACTGATATATCACCAACATACTATTCACTCATTGTTAGGCTTTCATCTAACTGATATATCACCAACATACTATTCACTCATTATTAAACTTTCATCTAACTGATATATCACCAACATACTATTCATTCATTATTAAACTTTCACCTAACTGATATATCACCAACATACTATTCACTCATTATTAAACTTTCACCTAACTGATACATCACCAACATACTATTCTCTCATTATTAAACTTTCATCTAACTGATATATCACCAACATACTATTCACTCATTATTAAACTTTATCTGGCTGATATATCACCAACATACTATTCACTGATTACTAAACTTTCATCTAACTGATATATCACCAACATACTATTCGTTCGTTATTAAACTTTCACCTGGCTGATATATCACCAACATACTATTCACTCATTACTAAACTTTCATCTAACTGATATATCACCAACATACTATTCACTCATTATTAAACTTTCACCTGGCTGATTATATCACCAACATACTATTCATTCATTATTAAACTTTCACCTAACTGATATATCACCAACATACTATTCACTCATTACTAAACTTTCATCTAACTGATATATCACCAACATACTATTCACTCATTATTAAACTTTCACCTAACTGATATATCACCAACATACTATTCACTCATTATTAAACTTTCACCTAACTGATATATCACCAACATACTATTCACTGATTACTAAACTTTCACCTAACTGATATATCACCAACATACCATTCACTCATTATTAAACTTTCACCTAACTGATATATCACCAACATACTACAAAAAGTCCAAACAGATAAAACGACAATTATTGTTGAATAATTGAAATATTTGAAACTTTCTGAGCTAAATTCAATTCTGGCAAAAAGGCAGAAAGAAACTTAGTTTTATACAATTGTTTACTATGTTACACTTTATTTTACCATGAAACACGTATGTGGTATACTTTATTCAACAAGAACACATATAATTGGCACCTCAAATGGTTTTACACTGTTATACAATGAATATCTGTGTAATTCATATCTAACGTACTTTATTTAACCATATAACATGCAAGTGGTATACTTTATTTAGCAATAATACGTATGACAGGCACCATTTAGTTAAATATATCTAGTTTATCATATCAGGTGTTCCCATTTTAACTACATTTCACATATCCTGCTTACACTACTTACTTATTTCACACATGTTGTTTACACTATTTGCCTATTTCACACATGAGAGATATTATATAACACGTGGTGTTATCTCCAATAGCATATTTTCGTGCTTTCGGGAAACTATTAATTTTTAAATTTTATATGTACGATAATAGACTAACACGAGTTACACATTACACCAAAATGTGTATTTTGTAGTAACTATGTTTTTTTGTTGTTGAATGTGTAACAATGACAAATATCACAAGGAACCTCCATCAGAAAAGTACCTTACCTTGACGGAAATAACAGGTTTAACCCGTCCAGGCTTATTAGGTCGCCCCGCTTGTCAGGTAACCTCAGATCAGGTTAGAGACCGACTCTTAGCTCTGTTGCGGTAGTAATACAATATATGGTTCAAAGTTCGGCCACAAAAATATTTCAACTCCAGAGTGCAAACGGAAACTTAAGTGTGCATGCTAGCAGTGAATTGTTTTCTTTGATGCACTGTGCTTCTTGATAAACACGAGTGCACGGAGTTTGAAGGAGCCGAGGATATCTCTGAAAAGTTCACTCGAGTTTCTGGGTGAACCACGCGACTAAACAAGAAACGTCTCTCTTACTGACTGAACGTGCACATGCGCCAGCAAGCAATGGTCACACTCTGTTTACTGGCGCCGCTCTCGGGGGCCTTGACTAGAGATTGGCACGAGTAGGATTAGTCCTAGGCCACAGAGCATCTTGAAGCAATAGGATTCCTGTACGCGTGCTCTTCCGCTTGACTCATTCCATTCACTTGTCTGGCTCAAGCACATTGCATTTCTTAACATTCATGTTAGAGGTGTCACAAAGAAGTACACTCTCATAATTTGCCCAAAAAGAGTCGTTATATTTTTAAAACTATTCAAAGCCCAATCTGAGAAGAAACAGAAAATTAATTAGCTTATTTCGCAAAAAAATAAAACAAAGAGAGAAAAGAATTTATATCATCTTCTAGAAAAGTTAACAGAATATACTAATCTTACACGTCTTGAACAACTTAGGTTTTAATATCAACGTCTACAGTGCTGCGGGGTCGCAGCACAAATATAACTAACACCATATTTTTCTTCTTGGCATTGCACACTTTACAATCTTTCTAATATTGCGAAGAGTCCGATCTATAGATTAGAATAAATCAATTGTGGTTAAATTGTGATGAGAATCGTTTTGTAATTATTAGTTCGGTGGGTCACAAACAATAAGGCCATATTCAAGAGGTATCTATATTTAGGACTAACCTAAGTATCCTAAACTAGCCAGTCTTTTTGGGTTATTATTGGAATTAAGACCAAGAATGTCGCTAACAGCAAAGATTCCAAACCGATGAAACAACGCTTCAAGTAGAAACGTAAGAAGGTATATTTAGTATTTATTGTCATATTGATTTTTATTATCACTCTAAGTACTTAGCTTGCTCTGATAAATAAGTTAAGTTTGATTGGAGGGCTTAAATATTCATACATTACTGAACTCAATTATTGGGGTTTGATGTCAACGCGATAAAAGCTGCTCAATTTTTTAAATATTCAAATAAAAAGATTCACGTGCAGCAAAGTGAATTTTGAATCTCACAGATTTGAATCTTAAAAACGTGAAAATTCGCGGAGAAACGTAGTTGGACGCTTAGTAAAGTGTTTCAAATTAGGATTTTCTTAATTTTTCCGTTGGGTTTTGTGGACTAATATTCGTTGATTCGCTAACAATGCTTACAATTCATTTTCATTTTGCTATTCAAACATTACATAAATTCTGAACTTTACTTCAAGGGATAATGATGTTAAATAACATGATGTGAAACCTGAGCTTTACTTCAAGGGATAATGATGTTAAATAACATGACGTGAAACCTGAACTTTACTTCAAGGGATAATGATGTTAAATAACATGAAGTGAAACCTGAACTTTACTTCAAGGGATAATGATGTTAAAAAACATGGTGTGAAACCTGAACTTTACTTCAAGGGATAATGATGTTAAATAACATGGTGTGAAACCTGAACTTTACTTCAAGGGATAATGATGTTAAATAACATGGTGTGAAACCTGAACTTTAATTCAAGGGATAATGATGTTAAATAACATGGTGTGAAACCTGAACTTTACTTCAAGGGATATTGATGTTAAATAACGTGATGTGAAACCTGAACTTTACTTCAAGGGATAATGATGTTAAATAACCTGGCGTGAAACCTGAACTTTACTTCAAGAGATAATGATGTTAAATAACATGGCGTGAAACCTGAACTTTACTTCAAGGGATAATGATGTTAAATAACATGGTGTGAAACCTGAACTTTACTTCAAGGGATAATGATGTTAAATCACTTGGTGTGAAACCTGAACTTTACTTCAAGGGATAATGATGTTAAATAACATGGTGTGAAACCTGAACTTTACTTCAAGGGATAATGATGTTAAATAACATGGTGTGAAACCTGAACTTTACTTCAAGGGATAATGATGTTAAATAACATGGTGTGAAACCTGAACTTTACTTCAAGGGATAATGATGTTAAATAACATGGTGTGAAACCTGAACTTTACTTCAAGGGATAATGATGTTAAATAACATGGCGTGAAACCTGAACTTTACTTCAAGGGATAATGATGTTAAATAACATGGTGTGAAACCTGAACTTTACTTCAAGGGATAATGATGTTAAATAAAATGGTGTGAAACCTGAACTTTACTTCAAGGGATAATGATGTTAAATAACATGATGTGAAACCTGAACTTTACTTCAAGGGATAATGATGTTAAATAACATGGTGTGAAACCTGAACTTTACTTCAAGGGATAATGATGTTAAATCACTTGGTGTGAAACCTGAACTTTACTTCAAGGGATAATGATGTTAAATAACATGGTGTGAAACCTGAACTTTACTTCAAGGGATAATGATGTTAAATAACATGGTGTGAAACCTGAACTTTACTTCAAGGGATAATGATGTTAAATAACATGGTGTGAAACCTGAACTTTACTTCAAGGGATAATGATGTTAAATAACATGGCGTGAAACCTGAACTTTACTTCAAGGGATAATGATGTTAAATAACATGGTGTGAAACCTGAACTTTACTTCAAGGGATAATGATGTTAAATAACATGATGTAAAACCTGAACTTTACTTCAAGGGATAATGATGTTAAATAAAATGGTGTGAAAGATATCTTCCGGTAGGTGATTACCCTTTTTCTACAAATAAAATTAATCTTGTCGTTCTTAAGTTAAAGAACCACGATTCCCTAGAAATAATATTGTGGTGCGTCAGAGTTTTTTGTCTCTTCCTTCAGATGCATCTCTCGCTTTAGAAAGACTTCGCTATGATTAGTACGTTTAATTAAAAACAGAAAATAGACGAAATTACTGACAAAACCTTTCACTGACATAAACCAATAAATAATGAAAAGAATCTTACATTAATCGAACTTCCAGGTCTTTAAAATATAAATATAACAAAAAATATAATACTCACCATCTCAGCCATCAGCCAGCATCATAAATATAATACTCACCATCTCAGCCAGCATCATCATTTGCTTCTTCCAGTTGTTTATACAGAAATAATTATCTTACAAAGAGAGAGAGTTTCACTCAGGCATGTCTCTATTAGAAGCTATTTGTATATTAAAATGTGAAAACAAACAATTGACAACAGCGTAGTTTATTTGTTATATTTGAGCGCAAAGCTGTAAAATGAGGTACCTTAGTTATATTCACCACAGGAACTGAGTCCAGACTTTGAGCATTATGAACCATCAAGCTTTTAGTTGAACCATATGAACCTGTTTTAGCTTTCTGTATTGTGAACTCGACATGTTTTTTCCAGGGTAGTTCCTTTAAGTGACTTAACACGTCACACAATTGAATACATATTCATGTTCCACAGACAATTGTGAGCATGAACAAGTCATGGTGGTCGCACCAAACATGCTCGCCCTTTCAGCTGTGGGGGCGTTATAATGTGACGGTCAATCCCACTATTCGTTGGTAAAAAAGTATCCCAAGAGTTGGCGGTGAGTGGTGATGACTAGCTGCCTTCCATCTAGTCTTACACTGCTAAATTAGGGACGACTAGCGCAGATAGCCCTTAAGTAGTTTTGAAAAATTAAAAATAACCAAATAACCATAAAAAAAAAATTTCCTTGAATAATTCTTTCCAAGTACTTATATATCTGCTCCTTATCCTATTTTTCAATTTAAGGAAAACAAACGTAACGTAAATTTAAATCATGAACATTTTTTCAGCGTTTTTTTTTTTTTTGACATTATGCAGTATCACACGCCACTCGCTAAGCAGACGCATTGTGAAAGCTAACATTTTCATGGATGGCTAGTACTGAAGAACTATAAGCGTAGCATTAACAAAAAAAAACAAAACATTCTCTTCAATAGACATTTCGCTTTAATGGACTGCTTCTGTCTGTTTGTTGAGTGGGACGTTTCGGCTCGAATACTGAAACCTTAAGTACAGAAGCCGAGACGTCCTCCCACTAAACCAACAGACACAAGCAATCCATTAAAGCCAAATCTTTACCACGTATACATGCCTAAAATATCCTGGAAACAAAATTCTCTTCAGTATGCTACGCTATGAAGCCTACGTGTAATGGTGTGATTTATCTCTCCCCGGAAATTATCTGCGTGTCTGGTTTCTGTGGTTATAAGCTTTTAGATGTTTGTCCTACAGCTAAGCACAGTTACATTTTCAACCAATAAGGTTGTAAAAATTTGAAACGACCTTCAAGCTCGAGACAGCAAAACGTAAGGATGTAGGTAACTAACATATACACCGGAAAGTCTTTATTAAAAGATCTATCTTAATGTTTATAAAATACTGGGTACAGTTATTATAACACTTTATCAAACTAAAAACGGGTAATGACATTATTTGAAGTCTGGTATTGTAAATAGGCTAGTCGAATTTATGAACTAAAAATCGCCAACTATTTTGCTTTTGTTCTAAATTTCCTAAAATAACTTACACAATAGAACAGTTTTAACTCTAACCAATAAAAATAAAGGAAATAAACAATATTCAGACCACAATATGAACAGATGTGTTTACTTTTATTAACTTCAAACTTTTTGCTTCAGAAGTTCGTGTGTATTTTTTTATAACAAAGCCACATCGTGCTATCTACTGAGCCTACTAACGGGAATCGAACCCCTGATTTTTATCCTTGTAAATCCGCAGACTTACCGCTGTACAAGCGGGGTCTTGTCTCTAAAGACAACGTCACTAAAAAGCTAGATATCCTAAGCTTTCATTGGTTGTTAGGTGTTTATAGTGAAAAACGAATGATCAAACAGCAAGCCATTGATCTTATAACCATAGTATTCGACCTTATTTTTGAACATTTTGTAGGCTTACGAATTCACAGCCTCAACAGTGAAGATGCTCAAAGCCTCTTTTTGTTCTGTGAATTTGTTTTTGGCTGTTGATTAAATATTATACCCACAAAATATCTTCTTTACTTGTACTACAAACATTATTATATCAGGCTTAGCAAACTACGAATAAAACATAATTAATCAGCCCATATTAAAATTCTGCAGAAGATGTTTGTATGTTTGGTTTGAATTTCGTGAAAAGCTAATCTAGGGCAATTTTTGTTATCCGTCCATAATTTAGTAGTGTAAGACCAGAGGAAAGGCAGCTAATCATCGCCACCCACCGCCAACTCTTGAGCTATTCTTTTATGAATAATAACGTGTGATTGACCGTCACGTTATAACCCCCCTACGGCTGAAAGGGCCAGTATATTTGGTGCGATAGGACTCAAACCCACGACCCTCAGATTACGAGTCGAGTATCTAAACCACCTGGCTATGTCGGGCCAACACAAAAATTAGACTCTAGTGATCGAAGAATATAAACTATAATATGTAGCCGGTTTCACGATGACTGATAAATACATCTTTGGATGTGCTTTGAAGTATTTGTTCCTTTTAGTTTTCTTTCTTAAAAAAACAGACAGTTGTGAAACTACATATTGATATTGAAATGGCAACTCTCGTATTATTATTTTTAATCTCTTTTTAAATCGTTTCCAACTCAAAAACTTACCGACTAATGAAAACTAACAAAACAATATTTAATTTTAACTATCTACAATTCAGAGGGGACTTCTACTAATCTGAAAGCTGCCGCTCAGCATTACTTTGCGAACTGCATATATAAGCTACCTTTAACTATCAATTAATAGTAACGTAAAACAACAACAAAATTATAAATGTAATCTAAATCTTGTTTTGTGAATCTGTCGTTTCAAATCCTGAGATTTCTATTTGTTTTCAAAGCTACTTTCTTATCTTCTATCTGTTTTAAATAAAACTATATTTATATAATTCACTTGTTTGTTTGTTTTACAGCAAAGCCACTCGGGGCAACCTACTGTGTCCACTGTGTGGAATCAAACCTTCAATTCAAACTACAGTGTGGTATAAAAAAAATACCGCTGCAAGATAGTTTTAGAACCACTAAAACGTTTAGTTACTTTTGTTGTGAAAGATCATAAGTGGGACTTATGTTAATAAACAACGCATGTCGTGATAGGAAGTGCGTGAATGAACCAGCTGTATTGACAACGTTCACTTGAGAACTGGTTAAATTTTATAATTTTAGCATAATGTAAATTTTAATATACTTCCTCTTTGTTATAACTAAAAATACAAATCAATTAAAAAATAATAACTTTTACAGAAGATTTGTTTGTTTGGAATTGAATACAAAGCTACTTAAATGGGCTATCTGTGCTCTGCCCACCACGGCTATCGAAACCCGGATTCTAGAGATGTGAGAATGCAAATGTACCGCTGTGCTACTCGAAGTCTGTACGAAAAAAACATCACCTATTTTGTTCTACTTTAGACATTATTATGTTCACACTTATTTCTGTATCAAGTTAAGATTTTATCTGTATTTTGATAAATTATACCTTTATCGTAAATTATGATAATGAGTCAGTGCTTATAAAAACTGTTTCATTTAGCATTTCTCATGTGCTCATACGTGTGTGTGTTAATAGGTGAGAAAGTCCTGTTATTTTTAAAGACGTCCCGCTCTGATATGAATTATTGGATGGTAAAGTAATTACCAGTTGCTGTATAACTGTTAGCTCTTGCAAGGCCTTATTAAAATGAAGCTTGGACAATACACCCGTGGGCCTTTAACTTCTAAATTAATTTGGTTTCAATTCAAGTCCGAGTCTACATCACTGTTGTTAAAACAATACAACTTTATTTCAAACGAAAACAATGTTCTTAAATTTGGGTTTCACGATACACAGTAGAAGCTTTAATTAAATAATCAGAATGTTTTTAAATTTAATTTTACGTCTGAAACTATTTAGTAAACTTACGAGTAATCTATTGTTTTGTTTGATTTTGAATTTCGCGCAAAGCTAAACGAAGGCAATATGTTTCAGCCGGCCTTAATTTAAAAGTGTAATACTAGAAGAATAGCAGCTAGTCATCATCACCCTCCGCCAGTTTTGGGTCTACTCTTTTACCAACGAACAGTGGGATTGACCGTCACTTTATAAGGCCACATAGCTAAAAGAGCGAGCATGTTTGGTGTGACGGGGACTCGATCCTGTGATCCTTGGAAAGCAAGTAAAGAGTTCTAACCACTTGGCCATGCTGGACCATTACGGCTGATCTAATGACCTTATTTGTAAATCCATAATTTCTTTTAAAAAGAAAATTAACCTTAACTTTACGCCTAAGAATGTTTAGTAAATTTACTTGTAACCTTATGACCTTGGTTGTAGATCTATAATTTCTTTAAACAGAATTAAATATGCTGTTAATTGATTTGTTTGTTGTTTTGTTATTGAGCACATGGTTATACAACGGGCTATCAGTGTTCTGAGTACCGAGAGTATCGGATCCCAGTCTTTAACGTTATAAGTTCTCAGAGTTTACCGGTCTAACAAAAATAAAATAAAATCGACACAAGCAATATTACATCACAATAAATCAATGAATCTAGAGAGTTTGTAACTGTATATTTAGAATTTTGAGACCTCCACTGTCACAACAGTACGTCTGACAAAATCCGGAATCCGATACCTGTCACTGACACAGCATAGCTGGTCCGCTGTGTAGCTTTGTTCTTAGATCGAAACAAACAAATAACATGGGTTATAAATAGAAGGTTAAAATGTATGACATTCTAAAATCCTTCATATATATCCCATTTTAAAATATACCATTTTTAGCCACCTTTTACAACCTAGAATATTTAACTTGTATAACCAAAAAATTGTTTATGTTCCATTAAAGTGTTTGCTCACGGTTTTCATGTAATCTACAATTTTTGTTTGTTTTTATCAACTAATAAGAAGAAAATTTATATCAGTAAACCAGATTTTATTCCTGTCTAAAAGTGTAAAACTAAAAGCACAAGTATATATGAACACACACACACATTCATCTAGTAGCCAAACTACCAGCCCTCAGATTATTATTCCCTCTAGGTCTCTAGAATCGATTTTTCTTTCTTTTTTAATCTAATGAAAATTCATCCTTTGAAGAATAGAATACCATTCCCATACGCCATCACAAAATCTTTAATGTTATACTTTCGAAACTGTATAATTCCGTGTACCTCATTTTTCTCCTACAACGCGCATACAAACTGACAAACGTGCCATTTTTGGTGTTTAATATTTTATAGAGATATAAAGAAACGTAATCAATAACCAGGAGAATGACGACCGTGACAAAATGATGTAATTTGTTTTTCTTGATTAGAGTTTGTATTGAAAAGCAAAGTCCTAAAACATTCATTGTTGAGAAAAAGAAACATAGGCAAAAACATTATCATATGTGTGTTTCTCATGATACGTCTTAACAGGCAAAAACATTATCATATGTGTGTTTCTCATGATACGTCTTAACAGTGCAGATGTATCTTACACAGCGTATGGACAGTGAATGTTGTCAAAATCAATATTACGAGGCTAAATGTGACGAAAGAATGAATTTGATAGGTCAAATATTCTGATAAAAATCCAGTTTTGTGTCACTCACTTAATACATTTTAAACAGCACAAAATATTTCGTGATAAATTCGTCCATAGAACAACTCGCAGAAGGTAAGAGCTAGTTTTAAAATGTAGTTTTTACACGCTTGTATTTTGTAATTCGTAATGGAAAAATTAAGAAAAATCTGAAAAGCACGTCTGACGTCTAATGGAATTTTTGGCAACAGTATTATTCCTGTCAAAATCAGTATTTTCCCCAGACGTCGGGCCCGGCATGGCCAAGCGTGTTAAGGCGTTCGACTCGTAATCTGAGGCTCGCGGGTTCGAATCCCGGTCGCACCAAACATGCTCGCCCTTTCAGCCGTGGAGGCGTTGTAATGTGACGGTCAATCCCATTATTCGTTGGTAAAAGAGTAGCCCAAGAGTTGGCGGTGGGTGGTGATGACTAGCTGCCTTCCCTCCAGTCTTACACTGCTAAATTAGGGACGGCTAGCGCAGATAGCCCTCCAGTAGCTTTGCGCGAAATTCAAAACAAACAAACAATCAAAAAATCACGAAACCATATACTGCTGCATACCATATATTCCCGACATCAGCAGACAAATAACCAACATTTGGCAAAAACTAGTCACAAAATATGACATTCCAGTTAATACCAAATTTATTCAAAAATCAGGCACAAAACTGAGGTCTATACCATGTAAAAACTATACTGACAAACACCACACCAACATTATTTATAAAATACAATGTGATAACTGCCACGACTTCTATATTGGAGAAACAAGTAGAAAAATAGAAACCAGATTCAAAGAAATATAAAAAGTCACCTTCACACGTTTTCGAACACTGCAAGTCAAAGAAACACAACATAACCATAGAAAACACTCAAATACTAAATAAAGGAATAAACATAAACAAACGCAAAATTAAAGAAGCCTTACTTATACAACAACTTAAACCCAAAATAAACCAATACAAAGGAACACCTTTATACCCATATTAATATAATAAAATAAAATTATATATTCAAACATCTAACACCGCCCTCTACATTCCGACACTGAGTTACACAACCCCTTCCAAACATATGGTCAGCTTCCGGTCAGTTATCTCTTTCTTTCTTTGTGAACCTGACGATGACCGAAGAAGGTCGAAACGCTGTTCGCTCTTCTACGTAAAATATTTTTTCAACCGAAACGAGCCAGTTTTGCATATATATTTCTCTACAAGTGGGTTTTCTCGACATCACTGAATAATGGTGCAATTCAGTTTCCATATCAAAGGCAACAAACATCCCTGTATGCTTTCCATAAGTCACTTAATTTATGAGGATGACAACATATGAGTGCCTGTTTCAACTGTTCGATATACAATAATCTATATTCTGGCGACTTGACCAGTGTGTCATGTTGTGGAATAACATAAATATTCGTTTCACTATTCTGCTACTTGTTGCATACTATAAGACGACACACTTTACTTACCAGGGTAGTATTAGGACTTGTTGCATCTCTTTCTGAATGTTTCCTGTGCCCCAAGACAAATCCATATTATATTCGTTGAATATAATAAAATTCAATACAAGGGATATACCCGTCTTAAAAAGTTTCAATATCCTATACAAATACGTCTTTATGATCTTACTGAATATTTTGCGTCGGAAATAGTTGCTACAAATCCTTCTCAAAATAATTAATTTTATTAGACCTTCTAAGAGATGCCAAGTGATTTTAATACGTAGTTCTTGTATAATCTGTTCAACCGCAGCTTTATAGTGGCGATGTTTTATCACATGGTTAGCTGACTTGCATATTCCAAATAGCTTTAATATAATAATCTCATTTCTGTGTACATGACATTGCGAGGTTCACAATTAGCTGTAACTATTTCTTTACAGCGCTCAATAAAAAAAAGACATTATTTTTTATTCTTGTGTAATAAATTTTACATTTGTTTCAATTATCGTTTCCGAAAACATCTCACAGGAAAAAATACACCTCGCAAAAAAAATTATAATTTCCTTTTATCCGTCAGTCTGGATTCTGATCAAACAGAGATATCCCGAAGTTTTCCCTTACTGAAACAATGAGCCAAGCAACAACAACAAAAAGAACTTAATGTTTAATTAGCTGTGCTGTTGCTTTTCTTTAACGAAAAAAAACTTATTGTGTCATGCGGATTAATGTATGTCTCGTGTCGCACTTTCTGTGGAAATGTAACGCAGGCTAATGACTCCATTAAATTAACGAATATCTAATCAGAATTATTCTGCCTTATGTTACAGTTGAAATAGACGATACGACAACTTGACAGTGGTCATATAAAAATACTCTGTTTCGTAATTCGAAATCCGGTAATAAGACAAATTTGTATGTATCAATATAAGGAAGTCACCCAGAATTAATGGTCGTTTTTTTTACTTACAAATAAGTATAGTGGGGGGGAGATATGACGTAGCTTGTTAAAATTGTTTAAACTCGCTGTTTACGTATGGAAAAATCGAGAGTCTAATGAACGTTCAGCTTTGACTTAGCGCTTCTCTACGAAAATATCCAGATCACTAAACATTGCACATAATTGGCTATTGCACACATTTCCTCTTCTCTACTTCTTTCACATAAAGATTTATTAAGTCGTTAGAGATAGAGAAAAAAAATATAATATAAAAAAATTCCGTACATGTGCAGTGTATGTAAATATTAGGTGAAAAATAATTTCTATACATGCAACATATATGAATATTAAGACAAAATGTACTATATATGCAATCTATACACATATTAAGTATAAACTAATTTCTATATGTGCGTTCTATATGAATATTAAGTAAAAATCAAATATCTCGCTTATTCATCAGTGTGTGTGTGGAGAGCAGTGTTTTCTTATAACAAAGCCACATCGGGCTATCTGCTGTGTCCACCGAGGGGAATCGTATTCATTAGTTTAAAAGGTTAGTTTATTTGTTTAATGCCATCTCCTGAAATTTCACAAATAAATTATTCTCCAGTCATAGAAAACTAAAGCATTCTTATGAAAAGTTTTTTTCAAACAATATCACATTGGAATATTATGGATAACTTACGTAAGATAATATTATTTAAACTTGTATATATATATGAAACAGAAATCGATAAGTACAAGAACTGAGAAAGCCTTCAGTTTTCTGTAAGGCTTTGTAAAATAGCAGCTGAAGAAAAACAGGACGACCTTGGGAACCAGTTAATAAGAGGAACCTATTAAAGCAAGTGTCGACCGAAATCTCCTACACCATAACAGTAAGTAATTAATCGTTTCGTTTTGAGGTGGAAACGTTGTACTTCTTCTGAAAACTAATCTTACATATGCTGTAAAAAGCTGTACGTTGTAATAAAAATAGACAGTAATTACATCACCAAACTGAAAGCAGGCTCTACAAAGCTGTAAACAAAACAAGACAATAAAATTATAATGAGCAGAACATAAGAAGAGTTGATGTTTTTTGGAAAAATCCACATTGAGCCAACTGCTGCGTTCACCACAGGAGGTCAAACCCAAGATCCTAACATTACAATTTTGTAAACTTACTGCTGTCTCACAGGGAAACCACAAAAAGGGGCATTACAGAACATATATAAATATACATATATATTTGTTTGTTTGTTTTTGAATTTCGCACAAAGCTACTCGAGGGCTATCTGTGCTAGCCGTCCCTAACTTAGCAGTGTAAGACTAGAGGGAAGGCAGCTAGTCATTACCACCCACCGCCAACTCTTGGGCAGCTCTTTTACCAACGAATAGTTGGATTGACCGTAACATTGTAACGCCCCCACGGCTGAGAGGGCGAGCATGTTTGGCGCGACGGGGATGCGAACCCGCGACCCTCAGATTACGAGTCGCACGCCTTAACACGCTTGGCCATGCCAGGCCCATACATATACAATAGCAGGGAAACGTAAATTATCATATATTGAAATGTTAACACTACAAAGTTGTACCAGTTGTGTTTGGCCAATGCTATTTTAAACCGTTTAGTATACAAAACTTGAAAATCTTATTTTATTGTTATTGTAGTTTTACCTAATATCCAGATCCATCCATTATAACCATTTATGTTACGTCTAGTATATTGTATGTACTTCTATTTGAAGTGAATATATCCAGGGTTCTAAAAGTTTTATAGATTAATACAATTTAAGTTAGCGATAAATGATAGCATTTAGTTTGGCTGTTGTTAATAAATGTACACAGGTTATTATTTATCCTTGTCTTTAAACAAACATTGTAGCTTTATCTGTAACATGAGAGTAACATTGATGCGTTACGTCATTACTGTACGTTACAAGGTTATTGAAACAATAGTTGTAACCGATTAACTCATTTGCCGATTTAATGTCTGGACGGATTCGTTATATTTTTTACCAGTTTGCCGTTGTAGACTTAAGACACTGTTTTATAGCGATGCAGTTTTTCATACAACATAAAGTTATACACTTGATTTTGTTAAAGTAAGTAATTCTTTGGAGTTATCAATTTAAATGTTTGCTTGCCCTAGTAATATTTCATATTATAGCATTTATATTTATTATAAGTAACCTTTTCAGTGTTGTATTATAAGTTTCTTCCAAATATTTGTTATTTTTTCGCTGATGTTGGGAACATATGGTATGCAGCAGTATATATAACAAAAACACAACATTCCAGTAAACACCAAATGTATTCAAAAACCAAATACAAAATTAAAGTCCATACTATGTAAAAACTACACTGACAAACAAAATACCAACATAATTTATAAACTACAATGTAACAACTACTACGATTTCTATATTGGAGAAACAAGCAGAAAAATGGAAACTAGTTTCAAAGAACACAAAAAGTCACCTTCATACGTTTCTGAACACTGTGCATCAAATAAACACAACATAACCATAGAAAACACCAAGATACTAAGTAGGGAAAAATATAAGCAAACGCAAACTCAAAGAAGCCCTACTTATACAGCAACTAAAACCAAAATAAATGTGTTTTCTCTTATAGCAAAGCCACAAAGGGCTATCTGCTCAGCCCACCGAGGGAAATCGAACCCCGGATTTTAGCGTTCTAAATCCGGAGACATACCGCTGTACTAGCGGGGGGCTACAAAATAAAACCAATGTAAAGGAAAACCTTTATACCTACACTAATTAATAACCTAACATCCACCTGCAACGCCCCCTACAATCCCGTACCCGTTTATACTCTCGTCCCTAAGACACGTTTCCATCAACGGCCACATTCAAACTCTCTCTTTCTTAACCTGAAGATGACCTAGGAAGGTCGAAACGTTCTTCTCTGCTTATCAGTGAAAGTGTTAATACCCATACCAGTCGTTCTGAGTGTTAATACCCATACCAGCCGTTCTGAGATACATTTTTATTTCGAGTGGGTTTCTCGTCATCAAGAATTTCAAGATCATAGGAAGTTTTGTAATTTCCCTACCAGTAACAAGTAATGTGACCCCTATTAGAACAATTGTCTGGCGCAGATAGCCTCGCTGCTTTGTGCCATAAAACACTAAATCAATCAATCAATCAAGAACAATTGTATAATGACTTAGAGTACTCTAATTGCGTAATTCTTTAGTGATTGACCAGAAACAATATTTTTTACACCTAACTATATGTATAACGCTCTTTTGTTTAGCGTAGTCTAGTATTTAAGTGACTTACTTGGTAGAACTACAATCACATGCACTTGAAACCTATACTCGTGTGCTGGAACATAAGTAATTTAATAATAAATATGCAGCACATTACCTACAACTGTACGAAGGAAAATTCAAAGTGCAACACTTGCAACTATTTCCTGATTAATATCCATATTTAGGATACCGTAAGTACGGTTGAATACAATCTCCTACTAGCTTATATTAATATTAGGTTTTAACAAACGCAATAAAAAGGTCAGCTCAAAAGAAACAGTTATGAGATAATCAGTCGTATACCAAAAAAAGCGTAGGCGTAACTTTGACGTCATAAAAATCTTCCCAATAAGCTTTTAAACAAGAATACGACTATATATATATATAACTTACAGCTTTAAATATTCTTCCTCAACAGTTCCACTTCTGAATACAGCAGCCATCAAAACTAACAAGGGAAGTAATACCACATTTAGCAGAATTAAAACACAAGATATAAATAAGAAATTTTCACCTTCTGAGGGCGCTTCTGATATTTAGTGAAATGGTAGAACTAAATAAAATTTAAAAAAGTGGGTTTTTAATTCTCAATACCAGGTAATACAATTCTCCATCTCAATACTAGGTAATATAATTCTCCATCTCAATACTAGGTAATATAATTCTCCATCTCAATACTAAGTAATATAATTCTCCATCTCAATACTAGGTAATATAATTCTCCATCTCAATACTAGGTAATACAATTCTCCATCTCAATACTAGGTAATATAATTCTGCATCTAAATACCAGGTAATATAATTCTGCATCTCAATACTAGGTAATATAATTCTGCATCTCAATACTAGGTAATATAATTCTCCATCTCAATACTAGATAATATAATTCTCCATCTCAATACCGGGTGGTATAATTCTCCATCTCAGTACTAGGTGATATGATTATCCATCTCAGTACTAGGTGTACAGTTCTCCGTCTCAGTACTGGGTGATATGATTCTCCGTCTCAGTGCTAAGTGATATGATTCTCCGTCTCAATGCTAGGTGATATGATTCTCCGTCTCGTTGCTGGGTGATATGATTCTCCATCTCAATACTAGATTGATATGATTCTCCGTCTCAGTACTGGGTGATATAATTCTCCGTCTCAGTACTAGAGTGATATGATTCTCCGTCTCAGTACTGGAATTGATATGATTCTCCGTCTCAGTACTAGATTGATATGATTCTTGCATCTAAATGCTAGGTGATATGATTCTCCATCTCAGTACTGGGTGATATGATTCTCCGTCTCAGTACTAAGTAATATGATTCTCCGTCTCAGTACTAGGTGATATGATTCTCCATCTCAATACTGGGTGAACATGAATTCTGCGTCTAAATGCCGGGTTATATGATTCTGCATCTCAGTACCGGGTGATATGATTCTCCGTCTCATTGCTAGGTAATACAATTCTCCATCTCAATACTAGGTGATATGATTCTCCGTCTCAATGCTAGAAGTAATATGATTCTCCATCTCAGTACTAAGTAATATAATTCTCCATCTCAGTACTGGGTGATATGATTCTCCGTCTCATTTGCTAGGGTAATATGATTCTCCGTCTCGTTGCTAGGTGATATGATTCTGCATCTCAATACTAGGTGATATGATTCTCCGTCTCAGATAGTGGGTGATACAATTCTCCGTCTCAGTGCTAGATTGATATAATTCTTGCGTCTAAATGCCGGATTATTATGATTCTGCGTCTCAGTACTAGGGTAATATAATTCTCCATCTCATTGCTGGGTAATATGATTCTGCATCTCAATACTGGGTAATATAATTCTCCGTCTCATTTGCTAGGTTGATATAATTCTGCATCTCAATAATGGGTAATATGATTCTCCATCCTCATTACTGGGTGATATGATTCTGCATCTCAGTACTGGGTAATATGATTCTGCGTCTCAGTACTGGGTAATATGATTCTCCATCTCAATGGCCAGATTATACAGTTCTCCATCTCAATGGTGGATGATACAGTTCTCCGTCTCAGTACTGGGTAATATGATTCTGCGTCTAAAATGCCGAGGTGATATGATTCTGCGTCTCAGTACTGGGTATATATGATTCTCCGTCTCATTGCTAGGGTGATATGATTCTGCATCTCAGTACTGGGTAATATGATTCTCCATCTCGTTGCTAGGTAATATGATTCTGCATCTCAATAATAGGTGATATAATTCTCCATCTCATTTGCTAGGTTATATGATTCTGCGTCTCAGTACTGGGTAATATGATTCTCCGTCTCAGTGCTAGGTAATATGATTCTCCATCTCAGTGCTAAGTAATATGATTCTCCGTCTCAATACTAGGTAATATAATTCTCCATCTCAATCTCAATACTAGGTAATATAATTCTGCATCTAAATGCTAGGTTGATATGATTCTCCATCTCAATACTGGGTAATATGATTCTCCGTCTCAATACTAAGTGATATAATTCTCCGTCTCAATACTAGATAGGTGATATAATTCTCCATCTCAATACTGGGTGACATAATTCTGCATCTAAATGCCGGGTTATATGATTCTGCATCTCAATACCAGGTAATATGATTCTCCATCTCATTGCTAGGTAATACAGTTCTCCGTCTCGGTACTAGGTATATGATTCTCCGTCTCAATGCTAAGTAATATGATTCTCCGTCTCAATACTAGGTAATATGATTCTCCGTCTCAATACTGGGTGATATGATTCTCCGTCTCGTTGCTAGGTTGATATGATTCTCCGTCTCGTTTGCTAGGTAATATGATTCTGCATCTCAATACTAGGTAATATGATTCTCCGTCTCAATAGTGGGTGATACAGTTCTCCATCTCAATACTAGGGTGATATGATTCTTGGTCTAAATACCAGGTAATATGATTCTGCGTCTCAGTACTAGGTAATATGATTCTCCATCTCATTGCTGGGTAATATGATTCTAAAATCTCAATACTGGGTGATATGATTCTCCGTCTCATTTACTAGGTAATATGATTCTGCGTCTCAATAATAGGTGATATAATTCTCCATCTCATTTTGCTAGGTAATATAATTCTGCGTCTCAGTACTGGGTAATATGATTCTGCGTCTCAGTACTAGGTGATATGATTCTCCATCTCAATGGCGGGTAATACAGTTCTCCATCTCAATGGTAGGTAATACAGTTCTCCGTCTCAGTACTAGGTAATATGATTCTGCGTCTAAATGCCAGATTGATATGATTCTGCATCTCAGTACTGGGTAATATAATTCTCCATCTCATTTACTAGGTTGATATAATTCTGCATCTCAATACTGGGTAATATAATTCTCCATCTCATTGCTAGGTAATATGATTCTGCATCTCAATAATAGGTAATATAATTCTCCATCTCATTACTAGGTAATATAATTCTGCATCTCAATACTAGGTAATATAATTCTCCATCTCATTACTAGGTAATATAATTCTGCATCTCAATACTAGGTAATATAATTCTCCATCTCATTACTAGGTAATATAATTCTGCATCTCAATAATAGGTAATATAATTCTCCATCTCATTACTAGGTAATATAATTCTCCATCTCAATACTAGGTAATATAATTCTGCATCTAAATACCAGGTAATATAATTCTCCATCTCAATGCTAGGTAATATAATTCTCCATCTCATTACTAGGTAATATAATTCTCCGAAGTACTTCGCTTGATATTCAAACTTACCTGCTTGTTTATCTAATGGACCAAATATTTGTGTTTCTTCTTGTTGCATCCGGGTTCTTCGGATTGTAGTGACATTGAAAATATCCTGTTCAAAATTTCGTCTTTTGTTTTGGTTGGGGGTTGTAAGCTGTACAAATATTATTACATATTTGGTAATAACAAGAACATTTAAACTTTCGTGTATTAGAAAACCTTAAAAGCTGCACACTGTACAGTTATTTTTGTACTTGTTTCCTGTGATATTAACAGTCAGTTTCCTAAGGTTTCGACTTTCAGTACTAACAATTTGCTTTGTATGCTCTTTGAAATATTTCTTAAGATTCGTATTTTAACTTTGAAAATCTTATACTAGTGTCCTTTAAAAAAAATATGTTCAAATTTTTAACTCATTAAGCCGTTAATGGATAAACAAGAAAGTTTTAACTCATTAAGCCGTTAATGGATACACAAGAAAGTTTTAACTCATTAAGCCGTTAATGGATACACAAGAAAGTTTTAACTCATTAAGCCGTTAATTGATAAACAAGAAAGTTTTAACTCATTAAGCCGTTAATTGATAAACAAGAAAGTTTTAACTCATTAAGCCGTTAATGGATAAACAAGAAAGTTTTTCATAAACATAAAACATTAAAATATGTTATTAAAAAGTCTCTCCTACACATTCGTACTTGTGTGTGCGTGCGTTTTCTTATAGCAAAGCTACATCGGGTTATCTGCTGAGTTCACCGAATAAATCATGTTATTTACGACTATTTAACTAATGTGAGCCTTCCTACACAACTGAATTGGATTGTAGTCAAACAAAATAATTCTTTAGTATTGTCATACTCAATCATACACACTATTTTAATTAGAAGTTAGTTGCATAAAACATGTCATCATGTGTAACCGAAATATGAATTGAAAATATGAAAATAACCGGTTTTTAACCATTTTTCTTTACCCGTAACACAACCAATAAGTCACTTTTTCCTGCTAAGTTTATTCCTAGCGTTTTAGGTAATTAGTCATATAAACTACTAGTTGTTACAAGTGAAATAAAAACTCAGTTGTAATGAAGATAGAATTGCGCTTCTAATTTTTAACATAATAAACATTGAAAGTACAATAAGAACACATACTGTTTTCGAAAATTCTATCAATATGAAATTAAATTGGGTTTACCTCCCTCGTAACATTCATGTCATTCTGTATCACTATGCCAAGTTCTGCTGACTTGGTAGTCTTCCAGAAATTAGACATGGAAATAGATGGGTGTTCTACTCTTTACGACATTCTGCGTGTCATCCTGTGTCACTGTGTCAAGTTAAGTGCTGACTGATCAAGAAATGTGGAAACAAATAAGAAACAGATACACACACGTATGACGTATATTTATAGATGTAACCAGCATACTCACCTATAAATTTTAATGTTTCTTACATTTTTTTCAGTTTATAAAACGAATTGTATTTTAATTTAAATAATTCGTCTATTGATCCGCCAAGTTTTTCACCGTTTTTTCTCCATTATTCATGCGCTAATATAATATATAAAAATATTCTCTCTCGCCATTAACCTGTTCAGTGCCGAAGACGAAATAACTCGTCCAAGCCGATCGGTAACACAGTGCCACGGACAAGTTAATTCGTTCTCAATAACACCTAACTTTAGCGCTAGATGTCAGCACCATACATGCATTTGAACTACTTACAAATTGTTTCACTTTCGATCCAAAATGGCGTCACGAAAAAGTTTCAAAATAAAGAACCATTAGAGTTGTATTGTAGCAACTGAAATACTTGTCAGTCAACAGGTTAAATACTCAACTTTTTTCATAGCGTTTAATTGTTCTTCATTTCCAAAAAAGTGTAACGTAGAGGCCTAATCCATTCTTTGATTGGCTATACCCTTTGATATTAACAGCACAGCTTGTGTGATCTAACGAAAGAAATATCATTAAGCCTCTTATAATGATACAGGTATATCTAAGGAGTTTTGAGTTAAAATCCTCTTGATATTTAAAATATGTTTAATGTCATATCATGTAAAGATGTAAATAATCTTCAACGTGTGCACCATCAAATCTTCAATGTTTCTGACATAAAAACACATATACATGTGTTTATATGAACATTTCACATAGAAACTGAATATCCTATGAGTTATTACGCCACGTGAAAATAAACACACCCATATTATAGCGATTCTTTGAATAATCACGTGCATACACACACACAAAAGTGTTTCAACTTGGTATATTTCTTTCCGTTCGTCTCCTGATGAGTCAGCAGGAAGAAATCCGGAATTACAGCGCTAAATTCCCATTGTGTAGTTTCGCACTTAAGTTCTAAAAATAACAGTCTTCTACACTTAAATTTAACAAATCAGATATGTAGAGCTGATGCCGATGGCACGTGAAAATATTTGATAAATGATACCAGAAAAAAAAACAACACGACAGTTGCATCTTTCTTTTTAATGGTTACGGGGCTTGACACGAATCCCCGGCCCACCTAACGTAATCATTCTTTCAGCCGTGGGGACGCATTATGTGACTATCAATCCCACTATTTGGTGTAAAGAGTTGTCTACAACTTGGCGGTGGATAGTGATGAGTAGCTATCTTCCCTTTTGTCTTTCATTGTAAATTAGGGACTGCTAATGCAGTAAACCCTCATGTAACCTAGCACAAAACTCAAAACAAATCCGTTAATGGGTAAGTATTAAAGACAGTAATTTTTGCTACTAGGTTTGTTCGTAACGTTTGTCAGTTGGTCTGTATTCGTACTTAAAAAAAAAAAGTTTAAACATACGTGAGCCTGAAAAAGATGAGAGGCACTGATCAACATTTGTCGTTTTTGTTTTGCTTAAAAACGAATCTTGTGTTCAGTGCATACAAATTATATGCTCGGTATAAATGTTTAATTATATGAAAAAGTTATACTTAAAAATCATTAACAAATGTTTTCTATCTCGTCGGGGTTACACCCAATAAAATTATCTAATTAAAATAAACTCTCCATAAGAAAAAAAAATCGATAATTCTTGGCTTGTTTATAGAATTCTTAATTTTGTGTTCTAACATCAGTACGTTTGTAAAAAACGTTTGTCCATCTCGCCGTCCAATAGAATTTCTCAATCACTAACGCAAACATCTTTGCAAAGTTTGGCACTCTTTAAATTACTTATTGTAAATCTATATAAATTATTAATCGTATTATGAAGATATGGCTTTCTGTGAACAGAAATTTAAATGAAGTCCAGGTCCGTCCAGTGCGCAGCAGAGAATGTTATCCATAGAAGATCTGTAACGAAGCTTCCAAACATTCTACGATTTATTAATGTGTGTTTTCTTATAGCAAAGCCACATCGGGTTATCTGCTGAGCTCACCGACGGGAATCGAACCCCTGATTTTAGCGTTGTAAATCCGTAGACATACCGCTGTACTAGCGGGGGCTATTTATTAATACACTAAAAGCCCGGCATGGCCAGGTGGTTAAGGCGTTCGACTAGTGACTTGGAGGTCGCCGGTTCGAATCCCCGTCGCACCAAACATGCTCGCCCTTTCAGCCGTGGGTGCGTTATAATAGCACGGTCAATCCCACTATTCGTTGGTAAAAATAATAGTCCAAATTTGGCGGTGAGTGGTGATGACTAGCTGCCTTCCCTCTAGTCTTACATTGCTAAATTAGGGACGGCTAGCGCAGATAGCCCTCGTGTAGCTTTGCGCGAAATTCAAAAACAAACAAGTAATACAATAATGTTTCAGGCTATCTAGATTACCAACTAAAGTTATCAGTCTAACACGCTGAGCTGATGAAATACTTGAAAACTACAATATGAGCTGGTCTTAATGTGAATTTAATTAATCAATACGAACGTGTGTTTTTCGTATTACAGCCTATATTACCACAGGGTGTGAAATAAAATTGTTTAGACACGAAATAACCGCTTACTTTAGTTTTTCTTACTGTGAAAGAGTTAAAGGCGTGTGTTTGATAATCCAATGGACATCCTGATGTAAAATGTTATCAGAGTTATTTATTTTCTTACATAAATATTTCTTGCCCTCCTCATGATCTGCAGAAGTTCAAAAGTTGTCTTATTTAACTAATCCAAGAAACGTATGTGTCTGTGATTCGCGAATTATTTAACGTTCATCATGATCTAAATGACGTATCTGTGATTCGCGAATTATTTAACTTTCATCATGATCTAAATGACGTACGTATCTGTGATTCGCAAATTATTTAACTTTCATCATGATCTAAATGACATATGTGTCTGTGATTCGCGAATTATTTAACTTTCATGGCGATCAAAATGACGTATGCATGTATCTGTGATTCGCGAATTATTTAACTTTCATATTTAGCGAAACTGCCCTACTATCCATATTCATTACTCGAAGAATTCCATTTAATTACGCGAGTAATAACACAATTAAAGGTAACAGTGATAATTATTCAGGTCTTGTAAACTTTCATAAAGGTGGCGATAGAAACACGACATCTTTGTCAACCTACACAAGTTCCTTGGGATTCATTAGTTAAAAAAAATGGTTACTTCGTAACGAATCCTCAATGTCGTAATACAAATATACTGCAGTACACATACACAGCTAACAGTAGCGTACGAATCATTAAAACAAATGCAAAAACCAGAAAATTTTGTTGTAGTTGGTTATTGTTAAACACAAAATTACAGAGTGTGCTATCCATGTTCTTGGTTATCGGAATCCGATCTCTGGCATAAAAAGTCCGCAATCTTCTCGGTACGCCACCTACTAGAGGAAGGGTGCAAACCAGAATCATTTCGATGAAAAACTCTAATTGAATATGTAAAACAGGCAGTTCTTGTGCAAAATATTTTAAATAGAATGAGACAGCAACGTTTTTACTTGTACAGTAATTTATTCATAAAGTTTAAGACTCTCAATACATAAATCCAGAGGATGGTGGAATTATTTCCACTGAAACATGTAGAGTTTTTTTTCAATTTTTTAACTTTTTTACACAAATCGTTATGAGTTTTCCGTTAAGACAGAGTTAAGTCTACAGATTAACAATACTAAAATCACGGAGTTCGATTCCTCTCGGTGGACACAGCAGATAGCGAGATGTAGGTTCGCTATAAGAAAACACGCACACAAAATTTATTATACAAATCATGGCCAGGTGGGTTAAGACATTCGAGTTGTAATCCCCGTCACACCAAACATGCTCGTCCTTTCAGCCGTGAGGGTGTTATAATGTTACGGTCAATCCAACTATTCGCTGGTAAAAGAGTAGCCCAAGTGTTGGCGGTGGGTGGTGATGACTAGCTGCCTTCCCTCTAGTCTTACACTGTTAAATTAGGGACGACAGGCACCGATAACCCTCGTGTAGCTCTGTTCAAAATTCAAATCAAACCAAACTATAAACTCTGAAAAAATTTTATAAAAACGTAAATGCAGTTAAATGGCTTCCAGAAATTTCATTGTAACTTGTGGGTTATTATCTTTTCCGAACCTCAGGAGGTTCAGTGTGTAAGTATTTCTATAGTTCTTCATAACTATTTATTCCAAGTCATTGAGGCTTAAGTAACGACCAACATTTTTTCGTAATCTCACTTTACTCTACTGAATTTTACAAATTGTTTCGAAATTACAACGGCGATTGGTGCGGTTATCTACAGAGAGCGTAATGTTTATCAGAATGAAGGCATAATTTTGAAGGCTATTCAACAAAGTGCTAATGTATCTTTCTGTCAGTAATGGAGAGAAATGGTAGCAAATTATATCAACGTTGACAAACTTTCTGAGTAAACTGTAGAAGAGCACGTGATAACAAGAGCACGTGATATTTTTCTATTTAGACACGGCATGCTTATTGATAGAAAAATGTCCTAAGTGTATGAAATGGAACAGATATCAACACATAAAACACGATTCATGTGTTTCGATCGTTTTCTATTACACACTTGACCTGAAATATCGCTACTACACAGAAAGCTTTTTGTTTGTTTGTTTTCTTCTTTTATACAAATCGGATATTGTCGAAATATATCGAAGTTCCGTGAGAGAGAATGAAAATGAGTAACTTAGAGAATGGAAAAACCTCACCATCGCTATAAATCTGCAATACGTGTTTTGTGTCTTATTTCTTTCACCTGCTTTCATTTGTTATATATTTTTATTTTGAGAGAGCGAATTAAGTAGAAGTATTATCATTATATTAGAAGGTCGTTTTCCTGGAAAACAAGTCAAGTTCTGAGGTTATTGTGAAAGAAAAACATAACGCATATCTTTAGATTTCTAAGGCGAATCTTCTGAAAATGAATCTTTTGAAGGTGAATCTTCTATATATGTGTGTGTGTCTAATTAGGAAATGGACTTCGTAGATTTTCCTATAACTGTACTATACTTAGGTTAATACACATATATTTTAACGTTATGTCTAAAACCCCTAATATTTAAGAATATAAACTAAATACGTGAAGATTATTTGGATATACAGCTCTGACAAAAAATGTTTGTATCACCACAGTATTTGAAAAATAAGATGGAAAAAAACTTTAAACAATATATTTGAATGTAATTCATATTTTGTTCAATCACATTTAATCAGAGAAAGTACAAAATGTAATGGAACCCATAACAGAATCATTTAGTATTATTATCGTATGTTACTGTGTTCTATATCTTTCTTAGCTCTCCCAGACCTTAACTTTATGAAGCGATGAAGATCCGACTTGTCCCTTACACTTCCCTGTAAAACCTATACAGGTAATATTATTTAGCAGGTTTTATCCCACTGTTTGGATCCAAATTAGAATATTCTACGGTAATACAAAACTGTATATCTATTGATGAAGATATCAGCCTCGAGTTTATTTAGGCCTTCTTACCTTTAATCAGTTAGGGTAACACATAGACAAGTCCTCGTAAGAAAAACTTTCTTTCATATTTAAACTGTCATGTGTTCACAATTTCTAATATCTTTTATTACACAGGAAAATATGTCACAATAATTAGAATAAGATTCTATTAGAAACCAAATGATGGTAACAAGTGCAAAGACGGTTCCAGTTATCCAGCTTCTGGACACTGACATATTCATTAGGATCTATAGAGATTGATAGTCATGGTTGCCAGTGACCTGCCAGCTACGTCCTCATATCGCTATTGTCCACCTTACCATAGTTTTCACATACTTACTGGAAGTGGATATTTGAGCCCTAGAGAAACTGGCGTTAGGGAAGCTAGCAGGTAGCCCACATCCAAGAATGGATTCTTTTGGGATCTCTGATATGACCTCATCTCTCCCGCCTAACTCCAATCAATCATTCTACATGAAATGAACATTATGAACCAAACAACCAGAACCAGTAAAAAGACTTATAAATGTGATTAAAAGTCACTTTTCCTCTCAACATAAACCTGTACCAAAAGTTATGTTAAATAAAAACAACTTTATGAAGATATTTATTGTTTGAGTGAACAAATTAGAGCACAAAAACTTTAATATGGCATCAATAGGAATCGAAAGATTTAGTGGCTTGAAAAAGTGAAAAAGGCAAAACTATTAAACAATTGTATTAAAACATGAGATTGTATCAGTGAAACAAGTGAAGCCATTAAACAGTCACATTAAAACATGAGATTATATCAGTGAAACAAGTGAAGCCATTAAACAGTCACATTAAAACATGAGATTATATCAGTGAAACAAGTGAAGCCATTAAACAGTCACATTAAAACATGAGATTATATCAGTGAAACAAGTGAAGCCATTAAACAGTTACATTAAAACATGAGATTATATCAGTGAAACAAGTGAAGCCATTAAACAGTCACATTAAAACATGAGATTATATCAGTGAAACAAGTGAAGCCATTAAACAGTTACATTAAAACATAAGTTTATATCAGTGAAACAAGTAAAGCCATTAAACAGTTACATTAAAACATAAAATTATATCAGTGAAACAAGTGAAGCCATTAAACAGTCACATTAAAACATGAGATTATATCAGTGAAACAAGTGAAGCCATTAAACAGTCACATTAAAACATGAGATTATATCAGTGAAACAAGTGAAGCCATTAAACAGTTACATTAAAACATAAGATTATATCAGTGAAACAAGTAAAGCCATTAAACAGTTACATTAAAACATAAAATTATATCAGTGAAACAAGTGAAGCCATTAAACAGTTACATTAAAACATGAGATTATATCAGTGAAACAAGTGAAGCCATTAAACAGTTACATTAACACATGAGACTATATCAGTGAAATAAGTGAAGCCATTAAACAGTTACATTAAAACATGAGATTATATCAGTGAAACAAGTGAAGCCATTAAACAGTTACATTAAAACATAAGATTATATCAGTGAAACAAGTAAAGCCATTAAACAGTTACATTAAAACATAAGATTATATCAGTGAAACAAGAGAAGCCATTAAACAGTTACATTAAAACATGAGATTATATCAGTGAAACAAGTAAGGGCCATTAAACAGTTACATTAAAACATGAGATTATATCAGTGAAACAAGTAAAGCCATTAAACAGTCACATTAAAACATGAGATTATATCAGCGAAACAAGTGAAGCCATTAAACAGTTACATTAAAACATGAGATTATATCAGTGAAACAAGTGAAGCCATTAAACAGTTACATTAAAACATGAGATTATATCAGTGAAACAAGTAAAGCCATTAAACAGTCACATTAAAACATGAGATTATATCAGCGAAACAAGTGAAGCCATTAAACAGTTACATTAAAACATGAGATTATATCAGTGAAACAAGTAAAGCCATTAAACAGTTACATTAAAACATGAGATTATATCAGTGAAACAAGTAAAGCCATTAAACAGTTACATTAAAACATGAGATTATATCAGTGAAACAAGTGAAGCCATTAAACAGTTACATTAAAACATGAGATTATATCAGTGAAACAAGTAAAGCCATTAAACAGTCACATTAAAACATGAGATTATATCAGCGAAACAAGTGAAGCCATTAAACAGTTACATTAAAACATGAGATTATATCAGTGAAACAAGTAAAGCCATTAAACAGTTACATTAAAACATGAGATTATATCAGTGAAACAAGTGAAGCCATTAAACAGTCACATTAAAACATGAGATTATATCAGTGAAACAAGTGAAGCCATTAAACAGTTACATTAAAACATGAGATTATATCAGTGAAACAAGTGAAGCCATTAAACAGTTACATTAAAACATGAGATTATATCAGTAAAACAAGTAAAGCCATTAAACAGTCACATTAAAACATGAGATTATGTTATTTCTTCATCACAGAAATATATTTTAAGATAGAGATGCCATGGCACATAATATTACATTATTTCTTCATCATAGAGATCCCCGCTAGTTCAGCGGTATGTCTACGGATTTACAACGCTAAAATCAGGGATTCGATTCCTTTGGGGGCGGGGAAGCTCAGAAGATAGCCCCATGTGGCTTTGCTATAAGAAATCACACACACTCTTCGTCACAGCTGAAGTCCTTAAGTGAGTTTGAAATGTGTAAATAATTGAAAAATGAGATAATAATATATTAAAATAAAAACAAGTTAAATTGTTTACTCTGATGGATTCACAAGTAGAAAGTGAAAACTGTGAACAAAGGTTTGTGATTTAACAGACAAGATGAAGTCTATGTCGTAACGTTAACCACAGTGGATATAGAGTTAAAACAGTAAGACATTAGTCAGAGTAATAGAGAGACATTGCCTGTTTATCCTGTCCTTCCACTCGTGTCTATATTTAGTAGTTACAGTACACTGCCAGTAAATAGTTTCCTATATCCTGATCATTTCGTCTTAATTTATTTTTATTCCATTAAATATTTCATATAATTTCTTTTTACTTCTTTTCTATTGTGTCATTTGTTATTAACTCTTCTCTCTTTGTTACGAAATTCTCGTTTCTTATTCATTCACACTTAAATCCCAGATCTTGTGGTTTTGCTTTTCATCCTTGGAATACCACAACTCCAATTACGACGATTTTCTTTCTCATAACTTCAGAACAGATGTCTAACATCTTTTTAGGCAAACAATAGCATAAAACTCTTAGAAAGTACTGAAGTGCTTTATGTCTAGCTTAGATCATTTCATAACAGACAGGAGAAGATAGTATCTAGAAAGATGTTATTCTATTTATTTCTCCTGTTGAAATGTCATAGTAAACGAATCACTTCATGTAAGTCAAGATCAGAAGCCCTTGCCTATGTAATACGTCACAAACATGACACATTCCAAGAATTATTTTGGGATATTCGAGCAAAGCTACTCAAGGAACCGCTGCATCAGCCGTCCCTAATTTTGAGCTGGCAGACTAGAGGAAAGACACCCAACCGATAGATCCCAGTACCAGTATGCGGACTACTCTTATCTGTCTCGTATAACTTACCCAACACTCTAAGGTGTGAAACGGAAATTATTATTTGAAATATGTGGGCCTCCAGATTCATAGTCAGCTCCAAATTTATGCAAAATTTCTCGTAGTTCTGGAGAATAAATCTTCTAGAGACAAGCCCTCACATTCACACACAAAATAGAATATCGTGTTTTTTAGACAAGCCCTCACATACACACACAAAATAGAATATCGTGTTTTTTAGACAAGCCCTCACATACACACGCAAAATAGTATATCGGGTTTTTTAGACAAGCCCTCACATACACACACAAAATAGAATATCGTGTTTTTTAGACAATCCCTCACATACACACACAAAATAGAATATCGTGTTTTTTAGACAATCCCTCACATACACACACAAAATAGAATATCGTGTTTTTTGTAGTTAAGTGCAAGTATGGAATATTTTAAAGTTTCTCATCTTTCAACGACATGTACGTTTAAAGATTAACTAGTTTTTATACTATTATATTATATGTGTTAATGCGCAACGGAAGTTTCTAAACAACTCTTGAAGTGCAATTTTGTCACTTTTTATTGCTCTTCATCTCTGACGAATATTACTACGAAAATGGCGTTGAAAGTCAAAATCAAAGCATTTGTATGAAGAAAACGGTGTTTAGAAAGAATTATTAGCGGATTTTGTTATTTGAACATGTGTAATTTGGCTCTGATATTTTTGTGTTGAGTGGCTCTAGCTTTCCTTGTTAAACGTCTTCTATGTAATCCTTTGAACCAACGTACGAGTTTTTAAATTATCAAAGTAGTTTCGTTGTTGTTGCATAATTTTGTTAACTATAATATTTTAAATTATCAAAGTAGTTTCGTAGTTGTTGTTGCATAATTTTGTTAACTATAATATTTTAAATTATCAAAGTAGTTTCGTTGTTGTTGTTGCATAATTTTGTTAACTATAATATTTTAAATTATCAAAGTAGTTTCGTAGTTGTTGTTGCATAATTTTGTTAACTATAATATTTTAAATTATCAAAGTAGTTTCGTTGTTGTTGTTGCATAATTTTGTTAACTATAATATTTTAAATTATCAAAGTAGTTTCGTAGTTGTTGTTGCATAATTTTGCTAACTATAATATTTTAAATTATGAATCAGATGTGCTTGATTTCACGAAGTCTTTTCTAATTTTCGACAACAATACAGATTTAGAGTTCAGGAACATGATTCACATGTACTGTAACTAAAATATCGTTTACAGTGATATGTTCTAAACGGGTATTGTTCTATGTGGTAGCAGTGTTATTTATGCTATGCCTACAACGAATATCGAACTTTATTTTCATCATTCAGATTTTAAACTTTGTCGAAGTTACATTAGTTTAAGCCAAAACGAAAAATGCTGCTATATTTATAAACAATTATAAGTAATTACATCGTTAAATAACTAAACGGGCCCAGCATGGCCAAGCGTGTGACTCGTAATCTGAGGGTCGCGGGTTCGCATCCCCTTCGCGCCAAACATGCTCGATCGTTCAGCCGTGCGGGCGTTATATTGTGACGCTCAATCCCACTATTCGTTGATAAAAGAGTAGTCCAAAAGTTGGCGGTAGGTGGTGATGACTAGCTACCTTCCCTCTAGTCTTACACTACTAAATTAGGGACGGTTAGCGCAGATAGCCCTCGAGTAGCTTTGTGCGAAATTCAAAAACAAAACAAACAAATAACGAAATCTTCAGAAGGGACAGTGGTAAGTTTACAGACACACTTTAAAACATCAGGGTTTAATTTCCCGCAGCCCATGTAAAACTTTACACTGAGAAAACAACAACTAAATAAAATACAAAATCGTCCATCTACTACTTTTTGCAGAATAATCACAAAATCATTATCTCTGTTGAAAGGTATTGTATTAATTTTGTGCTGTAATGAAAGCTATAAAGTAAAATAACAAACATTATTGAAATAATCGTCTTCCATTTCTATCTTTTCTGACTATAAAATTCCATGTTTTCTTTATCAGTATTTATTAAGCATTTTATTAGAGTAAATTATATTAACCTACAAACTTTTAAAGCACAATTAGTTACTTAAATAAAAATGTTCTACAACTGAAATGAAGGAATTGTAAGTCATACGATTCTTTTTGAGTCATTAAACAAATGCCTATTTTATCGCCTGATATCGTTAAAAACAGAGGATCCATTTCGTGATGACGAGAAATCCATTCGAAGTAAAAATGTATCTCAGGGTGGCTGGTTTGGGTGTTAACACCTTTACTAATAAAACAACGTGTCAGCCTTCCATTTACATCCAGAAGTTCAACCACAACTTTCTGCAGAACTTTGAATGGTGCAAAAAATTCTGTTGCATCTCTGATTTGTAATTTCTAACAAACTCTCAACAACTACCAATGAAAGTTTAGGTAATGTAGTATGTAGTGAAACGTGCATCTGGTAGACGTATATTGTTATTTCTACTTTTCCAAATCAAATAAGTCACCATTAACAAGGAAAAACGAACGGTGTTTTATTTTTATATACTAAAATTTGATTAGTGAGAATGGCTTAATCAGATATTCTGCCTTCTAAATACTTTTTGTTCCGAATTAGGTGCTCCAACTTTGCAACAATCTTCAAAGACAAGCCGAGGGGGGGGGGAGAATTGCCCTTTCTTCTTTTCTTCTGTTTCACAGCATGCAATCTGGAAACACATTTTTAAAGTATTCTAGCTGTCAACACTGTCGTCAAAGTATGTCAAGTTTTATGGTTTTTTTTTTATCTATGTCCACCTAAATGACAAGAAAGTTGATCTAAATTTCACATTTTGAATACTGGTAGTTGAGCTGTACGTTATCCAAAAGAAAATTATTTTTTAACCTTTTTCATTTTAACTGGTAAATACGAAACAAAACGGTATAATTATATACTCTGCTTGTCAAAATCTTAAGGCCAATGAACATAAAAAAAAAAATATGCATTTTGCGTTGTGAGACTCAATCACTTATTTGAGTAGAGTTTTGAAAAATGAAAATAAGAAAAGGGAAAATAAAAATAAAAAACTTTTTTAGCATTTAATAGGGAAAATGTGAACACTATGAAATTAGCCTAAATACTAGCTGGTCAAAAGTTTAAGACCATACCAGAAATAAGTCCTAAACAGGGTAGGAAATGCCCAACAACAGGTTTTAGTAGTGAGTTTCATGGCCGTCATTGAGAAACCTTCACACATTCGCTTTGGTATGTTCGATATAAGCGTTTGCAGAAGGCTGGCTGGAAGGTTATTCCAAGTGGTGAAGATAGCTTAACGAAGATCATGAACTGTTTGAAATTGACGTCCATTTCTATAGACTTTCCTTGCCATCCACCCCCAAACATTTTTAATGGGGTTCAGTTTAGGCGAAAATGCTGGATGTTCCAAAAGAAGTACGTTATTCCCCATGAAAAAGTCCTTTGTCTTTCGGGCATTGTGGATTGCAGAGTTGTTCTGCTGAAAGATCCAGTCATTTCCACACAAGCGAGGGCCTTCAGTCATTAAGGATGCTCTCTGTAACATTCCAATGTAGCCAGCTGCTGTTTGAAGCCCCTGTATAACCTGAAGCTCCATTGTTCCATGGTAGGGGAAAGCACCCCATATCATGATGGAACCTTCTCCACTGTGTCATATACAAAATGTCTCCGGTTGGTTATCCTTATCGTATCAGTAACGTTGGAAGCCATCTGGACCATCCAGATTAAATTTCTTCTCATCAGAGAACAAAACCTTCTTTTGCTTTTCTACGTCCCATGTTTGGTGCTTCTCAGCAAAGTTTAACCGATCTGTTTCGTGGTGTGGAAGGAGGCGTGATCTTTGAAGACGTTTACGGTTTTTAAAGCCTTTCTGTCTCGTCTTATTGTTCTTGAGTTGCATTCTGCGTCGTAAAAGCCTTAATCTGGTTCGACGATCGGCTGGTGTCTTGCCGGACAACCCGTCGAATCCTTCTGCTCAACGCTGGCGAAATTTTCTTCGGCCGACTACTTGAAATTCTCGTTCCGTATCTCTCAGGGTCTTTTAAGAAATTTTACAACAGCAGTATCACTCCGCCCAATCTCACCAGCGATGACACGTTGAGAGAGACCTTGCTTTTGCAGCTCGACAATTATACCACGTTCAAACTCTGTCAACTTTTTAGCCTTTGCCATGTTTTTACCCAATGTAACACAGGAGATGTCAGTGAGAGATGTTAACAATGCTAATGCTTGAAGACAAACGACTAAATTTCGGTACGTGTTTACCGATTAACGCTTCGTTTCAGTATGGTCTTAAACTTTTGACGAACTAGTATTTACAGTTACGACAGTAATTGTTCGTACCCCTGCGTCCCGAGTGGTTTCCTGCTCATAACTTAAAGAGTATCACGAGTAGGCTAATAGAAGTATAATATATTATAAATATTATACTAACACACATCTAAATAAATTTTTATGTAAATTAAACGACAAATAAACTGTTTATAAACAAATTACCAAAAATAGGAGGAGCAGAAAGTGTTCGTACATTTCAGAACGTGTGAAAAAACTAATATTCCCGTAACAATTATGTTTAGTTTGGCGAATAAACTACATTATACCATTCCAGAACTAGACACTGGGTTCATAATTATTGGAAGTTAGCCCAGCAAAAAATGTACTTCCGACAATTTAGCGCCGTCTCCGTCATTATCTGCTTTGTCATCTTGGCGAACATGAAACAACTGTCCAGTGATTTAAAAAAAAAACGAATTATTGTAAAATATCGTGTCTCTTTCCGGTATTGCTGCTCAACTTAATGTGCCGAAATATACTATTCAAAGCACAATTGCCAAGTTTAACTTTACAGGATCAACTGCTAACCTCCCACCAATATTCCAGAGAGAACCAAGAGGAAGGTTCTCAGAGAAGTTAATAGGAACCCTCGTTTAACACGTAATAACATACAGAAACTGATAAGGGAAACTGGGGTTGAAGTAAGCACCTCTACAGTTGCAAACACGTTGCGCTCTTCTGGGTTCAAAGCATGCCGTCCTCGTAGAACTCCATATTTAAAGCCTGTTTATTAAGAAGCACGATTTAATTATGCAAGAAAACATGTAGATAAACCCTTTACCTATTGGAAGAGTATTCTTTGGTCAGACAAGACTATAACCTACCTTTTCGACCACAATGATGTTTGCCATATTGTCTGTAAGAAGAGGGAACGAAATCTTCCAAAGAACACCGTCACTACAGTCAAACACAGAGGTGGCTCGATCATGCTATGAGGTTTCTTCAGCTCTTCTGGTGTAGGCAGCCTTCACCGCGTCAACGGAATCACGAAAAAAAGAAGAGTACGTTGATATATTAGGCACTTATATCAAGAATGATGCTCGGAACTTTCGGCTTGGGCGTCGTTGGATCTTCCAGCACGACAATGACTCTAAGCACACATCGAAATATGTGCAATCCTGGTTGCAGAGGAACCATATAAGCGTTCTGGCGTCACCCGATCTCAACCCAATTGAAAGCGTTTGGCATGAGTTGAAGACCAGGGTTCATCATCGTAATTCGAAATTTTTTCAAGAGTTGAAGACCTTCTGTAAAGAAGAATAGAAGAAAATACCAGTCAAGTACTGTCAAACGATCATGGAGGTCTATGAGGAGAGATTGTGTCAAGTAATTCACCTGAAAAGTTACACAACTGACCATTAAAGTAGACGCACAAACACTTTCTGCCCCTCCTATGTTTAGTTATTTGCTTATAAACAGTTTATTTGTCGTTTAATTTACATACAAATTTATGTAGATGTGTGTTACTATAATATTTATAATATATCCTAATTTCATTATCCTAATCATGATACTTTTCAAGTTATGAGGAAAACACTACTCACGACGCAGGGGTACGAACACTTTCTGTCGTAACTGTAGGCTAATTTCATATTGTTCACATTTTCCATATTAAATGCTAAAAATATTTTTAATTTTTATTTTCCCTTTTCTTATTTTCATTTTTCGAAGCTCTACTTAAATAAGTGGTTGAATCTACCAACACAAAATGCATGTTTTTTCTTTATGTTCATTGACTTTAAGATTTTGACCACCAGTGTATATATATTGTTAAAGCACTAACGGATGAAAACAAATCCACGGAAACAATAGTCGTGAAACATAATCCCATAATAATTTTGTATTTCAACAAAAATAGTTACAAGTAATGATGTTTATTCACAAATGAGCAAAACATTAAATCTGCAGAATATTAGTTTACTCAAGACACACAACACAGTTAAAAATACTCAAAGGATTCAGAAGTGTATTAGGTAAAGAACTAAATTGTACTTGTTCAAAGCCGTATAGTTGAACTTTGTAGCTTTTAAGTAGGAAACCGGTCTATATTACCGACCACGTGACCTCTTTGCACTCTTTCAATGTTTGTTTGTTTGTTTTAGAATTTCGCACAAAGCTACTCGAGGTCTATCTGTGCTAGTTGTTCCTAATTTAGCAGTGTAAGACTAGAGGGAAGACAGCTAGTCATCACCACCCACCGCCAACTCTTGGGCTACTCTTTTACCAAAGAATAATGGGATTGAGCGTAACATAATAACGCCCCGACGGCTGAAAGGGCGAGCATGTTTAGCGCGACGGGGATGCAAACCCGCGACCCTCAGATTACGAGTCACACGCTTGGCCATGCCGGGCCTCGTTTAATGTCCTTACAGATTTAATACCAAATTGAATCGAACTCTAGATTTTAATTTTCAAAATCCGCAAACTTACCGTTTACTCAAAGAGTGTATGTATGCGTGAAATAAATTGTGTTAAAACAAATAATTATTAATTGATAAATATACTACAGAGTTTACTGAAATACAGTAGATCTAAATTAAAGAGCACTGTGTAAAAAAATTTAGTATGTTGTTAAGCGTAAAACTACAAAATTTATATAAAAAATTGTGTTGTTAAGCGTAAAGCTACAAAATTTATATAAAAAATTAAGTGTTGTTAAGCGTAACACTACAAAATTTATATAAAAAATTAAGTGTTGTTTATCGTAAAACTACAAAATTTATATAAAAAATTAAGTGTTGTTAAGCGTAAAACTACAAAATTTATATAAAAAATTAAGTGTTGTTAAGCGTAAAACTACAAAATTTATATAAAAAATTAAGTGTTGTTAAGCGTAAAACTACAAAATTTATATAAAAAATTAAGTGTTGTTAAGCGTAAAACTACAAAATATATATAAAAAATTAAGTGTTGTTAAGCGTAAAACTACAAAGTTTATATAAAAAATTAAGTGTTGTTAAGCGTAAAACTACAAAATTTATATAAAAAATTAAGTGTTGTTAAGCGTAAAACTACAAAATATATATAAAAAATTAAGTGTTGTTAAGCGTAAAACTACAAAATTTATATAAAAAATTAAGTGTTGTTAAGCGTAAAACTACAAAATATATATAAAAAATTAAGTGTTGTTAAGCGTAAAACTACAAAATTTATATAAAAAATTGTGTTGTTAAGCGTAAAACTACAAAATTTATATAAAACTTTTTCTTCATTATAAGTCTTCGTACTCTTGAAAAGAAAGAAAAAAATATATAATTGATGTAAGAACAGTTGTAACTTTTTATAACACCAAAAATGCAATAATTTAACTTAAAAGTCGATATTCATAAAACACGTGCAAAATCATTCTTTCTACAAATTTAACAGATAAATTCACTTTCCCATACGTTTCATCAGAAGGCTTTTCCAATGGCACGTGCATATTTCCGCGATTTCATTTCCTGATATAAAAAGTAACAAACAACGCACTTTAAGAATTACGAAACGAAACATTCCGACACGTAAAATGTGAACTCTTACAAGGAAAATATTAGTATGAATTTGCTCAAGTTCATCTAGTGACGTATTATATGTAAAAACTCACTCATAAGTTCATTTAATTTGTTATTTAAACTACATTATATTAAAAAGGTCTAGCTTAGAACTGTTTGAAATATACGCCTTTTTCCTTGACGGCAGGGCATATTTAGTAAAATAACTACAACTAAATTACCTAAAAATACTGCATATAAAAGACAAATAAAAAATAAAACAGTCATAATGTGTTTCACGAGACCAGTCAACAAATGAAAATTTAACGAATAGAGAGATTGAAAGTAACGCCTGTTATATTATTCCAAGGAAACCGAGAAGAAAGTGTGTTTTTTTCTTCCTACCTGTAGCAACTGTTGTCAGCAACATTTTATATCTGCAGTACGTACATAGTAAGAATACAGAAAATGTTCGTTAAATAATATATGAAACCTGGTTTTTGTGAATGATTTTTTTCTAAAGGGTATTAGTTTTTTTTTCATTTTTGTCGGACTTCTATTTTTAAACATGGCGTTTCTCTATAAATGTTTAACATAATTTAGCTTTAGTTTTTACTATATATGCACATATATTAATGCCTTTCTGGAAATAACAAATAAGATTTTTGTCTCTTATTTTCTTATCAGCTTTCTCTTACTCATGAAAATAATAGATTCTGATTGTAGTTTCGAAAGACCAAAACGTGTCACACTACCTCATAAATCATATGTTTACATGGCTTAAGAACACCAGAAAATGAAGTACACATTGAGCGTATCCAAAAGAATTACCCCACGTGTTAAACACGTTGTTCAGCAGGTTTTAATCTTTGAAACGTGTAAACATTTTATAGTTCAGTATTTATATAATTTTTACCAGAATCCTTTTCTCTTCGTCTCTTGTCAAGCACTTCGTTGTACTCAAAGAAACTGTAATGATTTGTTTACTATTACATCTTGGCTCCGCACGACCAGGTGGATTAAGGGGTTTGACTTCAAACCTGAGTGTTTATTCTGGGGCCTAGCATGGCCAGGTGGTTAAGGCACTCGACTCGTAATCCGAGGATCGCGGATTCGAATCCCCGCCACACCAAACATGCTCGCTCTTTCAGCCATAAGGATGTTATATAGTGGCGGTCAATCCCACTATTCGTTGGTAAAAGAGTAGCCCAAGAGTTGGCGGTGGGTGGTGATGACTAGTTGCCGTCCCTCTAGTCTTACACTGCTAAATTAGGGACGACTAGTGCAGATAGCCCTCGTGTAGCTTTACGCAAAATTCAAAAACAAATAAATAAACTATTACATTTTATAAAGCGTTGGCGAGATAGGTCACTGTCGTTCATGTCATTTTTTTTGGCTCAGTTTGGTTTGGGTTTTATTAAACACAAAACTACACCAACGATTATTTGTGCTTTGCCCACTACGGGTATCGATATCCAAATTTTAGTGTTGCAATGTTGCACACTTGCCGCTGAGCCACTGTTATTAGAGGGGTTTTTTCCCCTTCTAATACTCATTTGTGATAAATAAGAACAAGTACATAATATACAATTATGACCCGAATGTTCCCCGCGTTTCATGAAACAAAAAAAAAAATTAAATTACAATTTTATTTTTGAAGTCGATTATTTTTACATTAATTTCCAAATTATTATATAATTAGAACAAATCACTTAAGGTGGCGGTATGGGACCTTAATTAGAAAATAAAATATAAAGTAAGGTGCTGGTTAGGACATCAACTGAAGGACACTGGAGCTTGTAGTAGGAATTTGTTTATTAATAAATATGTGAATTCAAGCCGATATATTCAATTAACTGTCGACACTGGACACTGGAGCTTGTAGTAGGAATTTGTTTATTAATAAATATGTGAATTCAAGCCGATATATTCAATTATCTGTCGACTCTTTCTCTGGTGATTTTGTTTCCCTAGGTTTAAAAGTAGTTCGGTGTACTCTATATAATACGTTGAGTACGTTTTACTTCATCGTAACAGAAGCTCAACAGATTCTCTTTTCAAGTTCACATCTGGCGAGAAAGAAGAGAAATCTTCAACATATGTACACGATGAACCGTGAATGATGAATTCGAAAAATGTCATAACATTATTCACGTACATAAATTAATTTAGGCTACTGTATAGTGAAGTAACACGGACTCAAAACCTCATATGTATTGTGAATATTTAACCATTATAGGAGTCCTGTGGTATATCATTGGTTTGCTGGCCAAAGCTAGGCTGATGAGCTTTGAGTAGGTGAAACTGTAGTCCACAGTAGAGTAGCACAGCCAATCAAAACATGCATTGGGTCTGTACATGACATATTCCATTTTCGATTCATCTCTGGTGAATAAGAAATCTTTAAAAGACATATATATACAATTTAATGTTCTACTAACTACATGTTAAACATAGATGATTTTCTTCCAACATGAAGTGCACCCCATTAACGTTAAAACCATGAAATATATTCCAATATTACTTGTTTCATTCGTTTTCATGAAACATTAGATATCGAAATGTTACATTCTAGCTAAATGAACATTTTTGGTTAAATACGATTGTGGTGAAATACTTATAATCAGGTTGAATGTTTAATTACTTTAAATACAAATTTGAGTAAACTATAATACAGTTTTCTTATTAATATCTCAAAATGTTTGTTCACTAAAAACGCGAACACCGATAAATATGGCTGATATTTTTCAAAGTAAATTACCTAATTTATGTTTTAAAAAACTGAAACTGATTTTTTTAAATAAAGATAAGTCGTCTGTTTGCTTCAGTCATATAACCGGATTCCCAAAATTAATCAGACAGTTGGACTGACAATCACAAGTCGAACTATCCTGTTGTTATTAAAACAAATGAAAATATTTTATCGTACGGTTCAGTTAAGATGGCATCTTAATTTTCGGTGAAATGGTTTCAGCGCACTGAAATTTTTTGCGTTTTTGATGTTTTTCCCCCTAAACGATCTGTTGATATTTATGAAAGTTATGAATTAATATACCTTGGTAGACCATAGAGGGAAGGAATTATTCGTTGAATTAAATTAAATATATAACGTATTATAATTTCAAATAGTATAACATTGTAATTTGAATTTAGGGATTAAATAAGTGTCGATATGTATCCAATTTGCGATACTTGTCGACAAGATTAATACAGATATATTTTAATATACAAACAATGATACAATTTATTATAAGTGTTATTACAAATAGTAATCTATTTACAAAAGTTTTACAAAACAGTACTGAGTCTTCGATCAGATCCTGAACTTCTTTGATATCTTATAGAGGGTTCACGATGAGCGAATTAATTTCGAGTTGATGTGAATTCAGTTCTATTAACAAGGAACTGACTCGCTCTGCAATATTCACTTGTCACACGTCGAGGTTTTCTACCATAAAATATTAATATCCGATGCGAATCCGCTAAAGTTAAATGTTTGTAATATTCGAAATCTATAAATGTTCCTGGTCATACATCTGAAATGTTTACTTACGCACACACACATACATATATATTGTTGATTCTTACACACGAGAATATTCGACAACTTTAGCGAATAAGCGGGAATTTTCTAATACAAATCTAACAGTCTAAGTTATGTACATTAATTATATAAATTTTCTTCAACAAACGTCGTCATTAAAATAGGTATGTGGTTGTGCATCCTTCAAAAATATCAGCTGAAATATAATTTTCCCCTAAAATGTTATCAAAGTGAGTACTACTATTATTGTAGTGAATACATTTCACGTTTCTTATTTTGTTTTTAGTTTTAGTTCTCAGCTTTTCAATTTAGCGTCATCCCTAGACACCATTCTAGTTGAATTCAATGAATTACGTCTGACTGACAGATGAAAGACAAACCAATTTAAAACTTATTTCATGTCTTACCGTAAACATAAAACTACAGCATCGTATTAGTTTCGCCTGAACTGAGAAAAATTACTTTAGTCACGTTTTGAAATAAATTTTTTTCAATTGATTTTTTTTTCATTTTTTATATACGTTTCTGTTTTTTGACATGACGTCATACCAAATGTTTCTCGTGTAATAAACTATTAGAATTACCGCTGAGTATACGGTAGGCAAATAATTGTTACGGATTGTTCTTACATATTCGTTACGTATCTGGTCTGGCATTACCATATGGTTATTGCGCCTGCCTCGTAATCTAAAGGTTATGGGTTCGAATCCCTATCAAACCAACCTTGCTCTCCCTTTCAGCCATGAGATCGTTATAATGTTTCGCTCAATCCTATCAATCGTTGATAAAAGAGTTGCCCACGAATTAGACATAAGTGGTGATGACTAAATGTCTTCCCTCTAGCCTTGCATTGCTAAATTAGGGACGGCTAGCGCACATAGCCCTCGTGTAGTTTTGCACGGAATTTGAAACAAACAAACAAATATTATGTATCCAAAATCGTTTTACTCATGCTTTTGTTATTATTTAACAATTTACTCGGTATTTGTTAAGTTCATCCAGTATTTCGTTGATAAATATATTAGTAACTGAATAATTAACAATCCACAGTGTTTTATTAGTCTAATGGGTTTTTACAAGAAAAAGGTAATCGGAGCTTATTGTATGTCCGTGTATCTACTTGGAATTTAGCAAAAAACTATACAATGGGTTAGTTGTGCTCTAGATAACAAAGGTATCGAAACCCGATTTCTAGTGGTTTGAGTCCGCAGATGTCCATTGTTTCACTGGATGGCATACGTAAGTCCAATGTGTATTGCAATCTTTAATTTTACTTCTTGTAGTTTAATAATGTGAACTTTATTTGAAAATACGAGAATATATATTTTAGTTATTACTAATATGTATATAAATGTAAAATGAATTTTTTTAGACATATACATAAGTTTGTTTGCTTTGAATTTCGCGCAAAGATACACGAGGGCTATCTGTGCTAGCCGTCCCTAATTTAGCAGTGTAAAACTAGAGGGAAGGCAGCTAGTCATCACCACCTACCGCCAACTCTTGGGCTACTGTTTCACCAACGAATAGTGGGATTGATAGTCACGTTACAATGCCTCCACGATTGAAAGAGCGAGCATGTTTGGTGTGAGGGGGTTTGGGACCCGCGTCCTTTAGATTAAGAGTCGAGTGCCTTTACCACCTGGACATGCCTGGTCTGTATACATAAGGGGTCTCGTATTATATATAAACAGTATTAAAAGTTGTAGCGACAAATTCTAGCCATACGTAACAATACGGAATTTTGGCTACAATATTCGAGTATCACATCACGTATTAAATCTGTATGTTCGACGTATGTACAGAAACTTTATGTTACTGATGCTTCACTAATTGACCACGAAAGATGCAACATTAATAATATGCATCACTTTGTGCCTCTATAAAAATTACTATATCATGCCAATGATGACCGAAGTCTCTCCCCGTTGACGTCTTTTCCACTGGCACGTGTTGCGCAGACTCAATACGTCTTTTTGCCAGTTCAAAGGTTGTATGTTATTATATCCAAAATAAACAATGACAAAATATGCAGAAAAGAAATCACCTCAAATAAGCCTAACTTCCTAACTTTATCTATCTTATAGACAAAAACCAAAATATTTTTTCATAATTGTAATAATGAACTTCTAAGCGACCGATAGTTTAGATATAAAATAGTAGGAAAATAACTTATTTTTATTGAGTTAATTTAAAAAAAAAGTCCTAAAATTTATCTTTTTTTCACAAACGTTTGTTGTTCCGTTTTCTGTTTTCTTAACAGCTGTTCCTGTTCCTATTGGTTAACACAACGTTATGTTACCAAGTGTTATATTTTTTTGGATAAGTAAATAAAATTGCGCAATTTGTTTGTTTGTTCTTTGTATGACTTTCGCGTTTAACAGCTTAATTGTTGTTTGCGCTAGCCGATTCTAATTATGTTGTACTAGACTGGACAGCTTAATCAATGTCACTAACCGATATCACTTGGGATACTTCTTACTAACGAGAATTTGAATTGGCCGTCACATAATAATTCCTTTTTAGCTGAAAGAGCGGAGATGTTTGGTGATAAGATTCGATCCCGCGGCCAGCGAGTCGAGCACTCTAACCACCAGGCCATGCCATCCCAAATTTGTTTGTTCTAGCGAAGAGCTAAACTTCATCCATCTCGAGGAATCAAAAGCGGGATTCTAGCGTTGTAAAATTACCGATAACTCACAAGGAGGTTAAGCCTCACGATATCTTTTATTCAACACAAATCTACATAATGGGTTATCCGTACGTTAGGATAAGGTTTGTTGCCTTTCACGAAAGGGGATGAAGACGAACCACAACGTTCCTGAACACCCCAGTTGGAGAGAGAAATTCTTACGATTTCTCTCTCTCTAAACTAAACCCCTGCCACGTTAGTTTGCGTTTGCGTGTGGTGGGCAAAACACAGATAGCCCATTGTGTAGCTTTGTGCTTAATTCAAAATAACAACGTTGAAAATGCAAGAATTTTCAGCCTACGTTTTTAAATTCATTACTTTTTCCAGCATTGATTTTGATATAATAATAACAATACCATTAAAATAACAAGTTAATTATCCACATTGTTCCTGACGACAAGAATAAATTAGTTATTTTGACAATAAAATTATGATTGTAATAATATCAAATGTTTTGTGACAGAACAAAGGTTTTACTTAATTAGTTCGCCACGTTAGAAGGCGATTTATATTTCGATCAGAAAAACAAAACAAAAAGAAACTTCGAATGTAATTTTTTTTCTCTTATCGTTCATTGTGTTATACTTTGGTACGAAATAAAGCTCTTTGATGTTTCGAAACCTTAAAGTCCATCTAGTGAGTGCTTCTTAGATCAACAGATGTCACTAATTCGTATTTTTTTTCTCTCTCTTTGTGGTAATTAAGAAATTTGTTTTTTCTCATCCAAAGTAGCTCCAAACCAGGTTATTTTTTTCTATCCTTGACATGAAGAGAAAAATGGATAAACTACAACGTCCTCTCCAGCTTGACAAGTACACTTAGTTTGTTCATATTATCATAATTAAACCAACAGGATACGTCAGGTGATAGTTTTAATTGCAGATATTGTTAGCGCCTTTACTGTGTTATAACACATAGATAGAGTGACGTCATCCATGCGTAATGGTTGTAAAAGGTGGGCTAGCTTTCTAATTTATATATTAAGGAAAATAATTTCAGAAAAATAAAATATGTACATACTATGGAAATATTTTATTTCACAATATACAAGATTGTATATTTTATGTTTTATTTTCTTTACACGTTTTTTACGGTAAACTTCACTTCTATCTTCCAAGAAGTAAAAAATCTTTAGATTTTAATATGTAAAATAACTTCACCTTTTTACAAATGGTAAACCTATAGGTATTATAATTTTACTTCATGACTCATTTTTTATAAAAAAATAATTTTATATAGCCAGTAGTATAAACGTATTAAACTAAATATATAATATTTTGATACAAATTTAAAACGATATTTTGAAAACACAAATTAACTGTTTGATATATGTCTGATTTTTCTGTTTTCGCTGCTATGAACTACCTGTTGCTCTGTTCATCGTAGAGAATCGAACCCTGGATTTTATCAATGTAAATTCATAAAAGTCCAGCTGGTAAACAAGGATTTGTTTCTCCAGTTATGTTTTTTTTGTTGTTCTTGTCTGTCCCGAATAAATAAATAGATGGTAAGCTTATACGTAAAATCAAATGAAAATCTGATAACCAGAACACTGTGTGTTCTAGACGCCATGGTAGACAGGCTTTTTAAAATATATATATGTATATCAATATGTATTCCTACTTTATAACCGTGGTTCTTTGAATTATAATTTTAACTGTCACCGAGGGTTAAATTATATGTTAAGTATATACCTATATGTAAAATAATTAACGTATTCTTCAATACACATCCACGAATAGAATAAACAAATAGTGAAGTCATATTACGATTTGAAAATGATCTATGCAGTTTTCTTAACAGAATCTTACGCAGGCTAATCGTATACAGATTACGTAGGACACAGTGCCACGAGTGCTCATGGTTTATCGCTCAGATAAACACATTTGTCAAACGAAATCATTACGATTCACGTATACGAAAATTATTTTACAATCTGCTGTTCTGCAAATTTGTCTTAAACAGAAGAACTGAAATTGCTAAGGTTTAAATGATTTTCCTGTTTGTTACGTCTTTAGGGCAGTTAAGCTGACAATGAAGACAAGTAGATGTCTCACTGTACGAATTTAAAGTAAATGCAATATTCCAAACAATCCTTATGCCTAATTAACATTTATCGTTCTATTCTTCCTCCACCATTAATAAACCTCATTCTCGTGAGAGCTGTATAAGGATTAAACGTTGAATTGGAAAAGCACGTAATTATGATTGGGTAAAGTCTGTGGCAACTGTGATCCAGAGTTCTACAAAAAAACTACAAATGATATCTTACATTTCTGGCAGTTAGAACTGATTAGGTTGAAGAATAGTGTGATAAAATAATAGACACCGATTATTCGTTATATGGAATTCAACTAAGAAGAAAATATTGAACTGGAAGCAGCAACTGAGTAATCATTAGTTACCTTAAGCAAATAAAAAATACTAATAATATCAAGATACGCTTTTACGTGATATATCCTGTCAAGTGTAAATGAACAATTTTAATTTGTTAAAATACTAATCTTCCATGAACTAATAATGTAGACGCCTACAACTTATACCATACATATTTGTAAAATGCATAACTGTGAGTCACCACGCATTAGTTTTCGTAAACGTGCATTAAAAGCAGGAAACTTTATTAAACTATTTTCATGGAAAACTAACATTTCCTTTTAAATCTCACCACCCACGATCGACCATTAGTTGAACCTTTATGTACTTGGGAAGTGCTTTATTTGTAGAAAATGATCAAGTAATCAGCTTGTTTCGAACAAAGAAAGAGTTCTAACTGTAACGCATTTGCCAGATGTAAATTACTTTTAAAATCATAGTCTAATCTATTTTAAAATAATCTGTTTTTCCCAAACATTTGTTTTAAAAATAATACAATTAAACATCTACCTGTAGGGGTGCCAGGTGGTTAAGGCGTTCAACTCGAAATCCGAGGGTCACGGGTTCGATTTCCAGATACACCAAACACGCTCGTCGTTTTAGCCGTAGGGGCATTATTATGTGACGGTCAATCCCACTATTCGTTGGTAAAAGAGTAACCCATGAGTTGGCGGTGGGTGGCGATGACGAACTGCCTTCCCCCTAGTCTTACACTGAAAAATTAAGGACGGCTAGCGCAGATTACCCTCGTGTAGCTTTGTGCAAAATTCAGACCAAACCAAATCAAACCTACCTGTAGGCTAGAAACCCGCATCATTAAATTTCTTTATGTTCTCTCTTAAAACCTTTTGCAACTGAAGTAGCAGACACAACTTCGTAGAAGTAACGGCTGATTGCATGATAAGCGTGTGTACTGAAACCCATGAAAGCGGTGGGCAGTGAACAAATAGCCTATTGTGTAGCTATGTCCTTAATAATAAACAAACTTCCACAGGAAAACATCAAACTGTCTCTTCCAAAGGAATACGATATGAGAGAGTCACTTTTCTATCAATAGAATTATTAAAGTGAGAGTTCTATGAAGAATGAGATTTTACTTTGTCAACATCCATACAGACAAGTAAAATTATGTTTGTCATTTTATGTGATTCGTTGTCACTTACGAACACATCTTGCACAGATAAGTCATCAAAATAACTGCGTAATAAACCTTTCTTCAATATTGATAATAGCGGTTAAATTACGTCTTTGGAATTTGTACTTCCACATGCATTACCATTATCAGAAATAAGGCATTCTAAATCTGTTTCTACTGCACGTGCTGAGTGGTTCAGTTGAGGTGCTGTTGATAAAGGCAAAGCTACATAACACTAAGCTTATTGACGATATGCTCAGCGCTGGGAATGTAACAAAAGATTTATGTCTCCTAACCCTAAAGCTGGACATTGAGTTGCCGGGAAACACATATGTCAACGGAAAACCTTTTATGTTTGTTTGTGAATTTTGCGCAAAGCTGCTCGAGGGCTATCTGCGTTAGCCGTCCCTGATTTAGCAGTGTAAGACTAGAGGGAAGGCTGCTAGTCATCTCCACCCATCGCCAACTCTTGGGCTACTCTTTTACCAACGAATAATGGGATTGATGATCTCATTATAACGACCCCACGGCTGAAAGAGTGAGCATGTTTAATGTGACGGTGATTCGAACCCGTGACACTCAGATTACGAATTAAACGCCTTAACCCACCTGACCATGGCGAGCCCTGAAACGTTTAATAATAACATTTTTCTGACATCCTTAATGTGTGTTATTAATAATTTATATAAATATGTAAGACGTTTTATTTTTGAATCTTGTTAGGACAAAAAAATCTAGAAGGTAAAAGCGCTCAATAACTTAGCCGTTTATTTTACAATGAAAAATTAGTAGTTTTAAATGTAAAGTACATACACATCTGTAATAATTAGATGTAGAATAAACAAACAAATGTTCAAAAAGTAAATTTATTCGTGACATTACACCATCATTTACTCCAAAATAAAGCGGCGTATTTTTATTTCTAAATGTAACACTTGGTAAAAATATTATTAAAAGATTTTTCTCTCATATTCACAGACACAAAACACAAATTATTTTATTGAAAGAAACAGAAATAAACTTTCTCATTTAAACAGATATGATAACGAACATAAACAGATTTTTTCCTTACATTTACTGTTACAAATACAATTGGTGTAAAACTGTGAAGTAGGCACTTCATATCCATCTAGTTGATAGTTGTCTTATCTTGACGAATGTTGTATTTTAGGCCTGAGTGGCAATCTTGTGCAACACCTGGGCTAAATGCAACTTGTCAGATACAGTGATATAACACGATCTAGAAATGCTGACAGAGACAGGGCTGTTTTTTTGCCGGATAGCGAGATGAATTATCACATTTATAATGCAACCAAAGCAGAAACTGCAAGATGTATTCAATGACATATTTTGGTATGACCCTTTGACGACAACCAACATGGGCAAAATAAATTATGTTTATTCAGTTGAAAAACACTTTATATAAATTTTTGTCAACAATGGTACATACCATATTGAGTTTCGTTATATATATATACATTATAGGATTATAAATCTTCTGAAATTTTGTGTTAGGTCAGCTGTCATTTACAACATAACAAGTTTATGTTACTTTATTTGCTACTGAATACAAAGCTATACAAGGAACCATCTGTGCTCTATTGTTGTTGTTTTGAATTAAGTACAAAGCTACACAATGGGTTATCTGTGCTCTGATCACCACGGGTATCGAAACCCAGATTATAGCGTTGTATGTCCGCAGACATATCGCTGAGCCACTGGGGGGCTGTGCTCTATTATCTTTAGGAACGGAACCCAGCATTTTAGCGTTATACTCCTCAGGACAATCGGTAAGCCCGAATCCACCAAAGGGCCAACATTTGACAATTATTATCGAGAATGTAAATAACCAAGAATTTCTTTTTATTGAAATATTAATTACGTATGTCAACTTATATGAGGCAACATAGTTTTTGCTACTATTGTTATTTGATACGATAAATATGCTGTGGTAAATACACTTAGAGTTTGACAAGTATATGAAGCTACAAGTTCGAGGTAATTCTTTAAAACGCAAACAAAAAAGAAAGCATTAGACTACTTGAAAGAAATATTATACTAAACAGTTTAACTGAAGATATTCTCACAAAAGTGTTTACATACAAAAAATATTAAATTAATCTTGAAGGAAAGTTTCACAATGGCAGTTCATGCTAAAAGTTTAACATTTCCCAGACGCCATGTTGATTACGAGTTCATAGGACGCCATGTTGATTACGAGTTCATAGGACGCCATGTTGATTACGAGTGCATAGGACGCCATGTTGATTACGAGTTCATAGGACGCCATGTTGATTACGAGTGCATAGGAATTTAAAAAAAAATTAAAGCAGGTTTTGTAAAACTATTCACTATGTACAAAAATCCGGTATTTCACAAAATAAACACGTGAGAAAAACAAAACAGAAACCAAAACCAAGAGAGAGAGAGATTAACAGACATTTATTATGAAGTAGTAAACAAACAATCATTTGTTTGTTTGTTTTTGAATTTCGCGCAAAGCTACTCGAGGGCTATCTGCGCTAGCTGTCCCTAATTCAACAGTGTAAGACTAGAGGGAAGGCAGCTAGTCATCACCACCCACCGCTAACTCTTGGGCTACTCTTTTACCATCGAATAGTGGAATTGACCGTGACATTATAACGCCCTTACGGCTGAAAGGGCGAGCATGTTTGTTAAGACCGGAATTCGAACCCGCGACTCTAGGATTACGAGTCGAAAGCCTTAACACACTTGGCCATGCCGGCCCACAAATAATTATTCTTTTGTTTACTGATAGTTTAGATTAGATGTTTTGTTAGGTTGACTCACTCAAACGAGTGTCAGTTATTTTACTCTAATAATCGCTTAATTTTAAGCCGTTAATAGAGAACAAGGTATTAATGTAGTTGGAATAAATAAACTAATAATCCTGTTTTTGTTAAAGTTTCATTTACTTGGCAGGAAAATCTTATGTTTGTTTACTCTGACTGTTCTCACTTGAAGATACCTGAACTCATGTGCAGAGGTTTATTTTCCTCAGAAAATTGCAAGTGATACATTCATTCTCATTTGGTTAATTAGAGGCTCATCCCGCAACTGACAGAATCATTTACCGTGCGTAAATATATTGTCTAAACATATTTGAGAAATGAATACTTCGTTCGTACATTGGGAATATACTCGTTAGTTAAAACAGACGAAGAATAAAAGTTGTTTATATTCGCTTATGTAATTATCTTCAGTTCAAAAATAATTTGTTTCCTGCCTATGGTAAGAATTGTAAGGTCTTTTTTCACTTATACATTTCGATTCAGTATATTTTCCTTCTACTAAATTCTACCGTAAAGTTGGTTGACTTCATTTGACCTGCCATTTCGCAGATACGAATCCCTTCATCGAACATGCTTGGCCCTCATGACGTAGAAACGTTATATAATCATGACCAATGTTTCGAATCCCTTCATCGAACATGCTTGGCCCTCATGACGTAGAAACGTTATATAATCATGACCAATGTTTCGAATCCCTTCATCAAACATGCTTGGCCCTCATGACGTAGAAACGTTATATAATCATGACCAATGTTTCGAATCCCTTCATCAAACATGCTTGGCCCTCATGACGTAGAAACGTTATATAATCATGACCAATGTTTCGAATCCCTTCATCGAACATGCTTGGCCCTCATGACGTAGAAACGTTATATAATCATGACCAATGTTACTATTCGCTGGTCAATACTTAGAGGAAGGAGTTCACTAGCTGCCTTCCTTCTTGTTTATTTCTTCAAAAAGATGGACAATGACCACATACAGCCTTTGAGTAGTTTGTGTTTGATAGTTAATAGTAAACAAATTACTTTATTTTAAAAGGTAAAATAAAAGGAAAAAAATACATATTTTTTTCTGCGAGAATCTTTCACAAATCCATCGCAGTAAACGAAACAGATTATTGAAGGATTTTTTTGTTAGTGCTTGCAACCTATGTATGTCAGTTTGAAATATTTCGAATTACTTAAAACTTTGGTTCCCCATTAAAAATAAAATAGATTTCGACACCTATATTTACTAAAATCGAATACAGATTCGAATGTTTAGTTTCTCCAGACAACCTTTTATACAATAGATCTGTTTGTTTGTTTGTTTGTTATTGTTCGTTTTCGTTGTTAGGACTTTTATATTACCCATGGTGACGTTATTGGGTCGTTATAGCCCGATTACTACTAACAACCTAGAAAAAGAGCAAACTTCTACTGTGGAAAACAAGTGTTGTGAGTTACCAATCTGGACAGAGAACACGAAACATTTATCTGGGTTACATGTTAAAAATATAGTTTAGCTTCGTATACTTTGTGAAACAAACGCCACACTTCGCAAACTACTGCAGTAATTACTAAAAAGTTACATAATATTAGTTATATACAATGTTACATATAGATGTTTATACAATGTTACATATAGGTGTTTATACAATGTTACAAATAGGTGTTTATACAATGTGACATATAGATGTTTATACAATGTGACATATAGATGTTTATACAATTCACATATAGATGTTTATACAATTCACATATAGATGTTTATACTATGTGACATATAGATGTTTATACTATGTGACATATAGATGTTTATACAATGTGACATATAGATGTTTATACTATGTGACATATAGATGTTTATACTATGCGACATATAGATGTTTATACTATGTGACATATAGATGTTTATACAATGTGACATATAGATGTTTATACAATGTGACATATAGATGTTTATACTATGTGACATATAGATGTTTATACAATTCACATGTAGATGTTTATACTATGTGACATATAGATGTTTATACTATGTGACATATAGATGTTTATACTATGTGACATATAGATGTTTATACAATTCACATGTAGATGTTTATACTATGTGACATATAGATGTTTATACTATGTGACATATAGATGTTTATACAATGTGACATATAGATGTTTATACTATGTGACATATAGATGTTTATACTATGCGACATATAGATGTTTATACTATGTGACATATAGATGTTTATACAATGTGACATATAGATGTTTATACAATGTGACATATAGATGTTTTATACTATGCGACATATAGATGTTTATACTATGTGACATATAGATGTTTATACAATGTGACATATAGATGTTTATACAATGTGACATATAGATGTTTATACTATGTGACATATAGATGTTTATACAATTCACATGTAGATGTTTATACTATGTGACATATAGATGTTTATACTATGTGACATATAGATGTTTATACAATGTGACATATAGATGTTTATACTATGTGACATATAGATGTTTATACTATGTGACATATAGATGTTTATACAATGTGACATATAGATGTTTATACAATGTGACATATAGATGTTTATACTATGTGACATATAGATGTTTATACAATGTGACATATAGATGTTTATACAATTCACATGTAGATGTTTATACTATGTGACATATAGATGTTTATACTATGTGACATATAGATGTTTATACTATGTGACATATAGATGTTTATACTATGCGACATATAGATGTTTATACTATGTGACATATAGATGTTTATACAATGTGACATATAGATGTTTATACAATGTGACATATAGATGTTTATACAATGTGACATATAGATGTTTATACAATGTGACATATAGATGTTTATACTATGTGACATATAGATGTTTATACAATTCACATGTAGATGTTTATACTATGTGACATATAGATGTTTATACTATGTGACATATAGATGTTTATACAATGTGACATATAGATGTTTATACTATGTGACATATAGATGTTTATACTATGCGACATATAGATGTTTATACTATGTGACATATAGATGTTTATACAATGTGACATATAGATGTTTATACAATGTGACATATAGATGTTTATACTATGCGACATATAGATGTTTATACTATGTGACATATAGATGTTTATACAATGTGACATATAGATGTTTATACAATGTGACATATAGATGTTTATACTATGTGACATATAGATGTTTATACAATTCACATATAGATGTTTATACTATGCGACATATAGATGACATATAGATGTTTATACTATGTGACATATAGATGTTTATACAATGTGACATATAGATGTTTATACTATGTGACATATAGATGTTTATACTATGTGACATATAGATGTTTATACTATGTGACATATAGATGTTTATACAATGTGACATATAGATGTTTATACAATGTGACATATAGATGTTTATACAATGTGACATATAGATGTTTATACAATGTGACATATAGATGTTTATACAATTCACATATAGATGTTTATACTATGTGACATATAGATGTTTATACTATGTGACATATAGATGTTTATACTATGCGACATATAGATGTTTATACTATGTGACATATAGATGTTTATACTATGTGACATATAGGTGTTTATACAATGTGACATATAGATGTTTATACTATGCGACATATAGATGTTTATACTATGTGACATATAGATGTTTATACAATGTGACATATAGATGTTTATACAATGTGACATATAGATGTTTATACAATGTGACATATAGATGTTTATACTATGTGACATATAAATGTTTATACAATTCACATATAGATGTTTATACAATTCACATATAGATGTTTATACAATGTGACATATAGATGTTTATACTATGTGACATATAGATGTTTATGCTATGTGACATATAGATGTTTATACTATGTGACATATAGGTGTTTATACAATGTGACATATAGATGTTTATACTATGCGACATATAGATGTTTATACTATGTGACATATAGATGTTTATACTATGTGACATATAGATGTTTATACAATGTGACATATAGATGTTTATACAATGTGACATATAGATGTTTATACAATTCACATATAGATGTTTATACAATGTGACATATAGATGTTTATACTATGTGACATATAGATGTTTATACAATGTGACATATAGATGTTTATACTATGTGACATATAGATGTTTATACTATGTGACATATAGATGTTTATACAATGTTACATATACATGTTTTTAATTTCATCACACACAATTTAACCATTTCTTTCCTGGAACATACTCGATTATCTATATAATCCAGCTGTATACTCGATTATCTATATTCATCAATAGCTAAGTATTTTTAGTCCTGGTCTATGTACTTGAAAAACTTTGATCGAGAATTAACATTAGCTCAACACGTTGGATATAATTTGTAACTCAAACTCAAACTTTAAAGAAAACAAAACCAATAAAATAATTAGCTCGATACTGATTAAAACTATTTTATGTAAAGCGTAACTTGTACAAACAATCAACTTACTGTTTTCTAACAATATTCAAAGGTAAACAAATTCTTGTCCCAGAAATGTTTACTTAGAGTTAACAAAGTTAATAATTCATTTTAAAATATTATTTTTTTGTGTTGTTTTCCAAAGTATCCGTTCGTTATCAGATCAGTTTTGTCAGTAAAACAAGTTCCCATTGTTTTTACTTTCCACATCCTTTCTAAAGTTTTACATGTTTTCAATTTTGTTATTTAATTATCATTTAGAAGTTAACTCTACTTTTTCGTGTTTGTGTGCGTTTTTATAAATCTATTCTATGGTATTTTACCTAAGTTTGCAAGCTCTTAGTTTTGATAACGTAATAGTGAAAAGTTCAGTTTATCCTACATAAGACACATCTTTCTCAGATGAAAGTGAAACATATATCTGGTTATGAATAGAAGCAGGTCCTTGGAGACCAACCAAAGTGTTCCTATCACCACGAGCAGCAATTACTTATAACGTTTGGTTAATTATACGTTGTGGAAAATAGAGCTTGGCAAAACAAGTGATTCTCTTATCAATATGTGATTAATTATTCTTCAGTTGCCTTAACTAGACATTTATTTTAATTGCTTTTTAAGAAGTCATTGATTTATAATGTTAATTTTAAAACCTCTGGCAGCAATTTAAGACAGAACTTAACAGTGCGTTGAAAAAGTTTGAAGTTTGCTGTTACGTAGATTTTGTAAGTTACATTAGTCCGTAATGAGACCGAAGCACATTCAAAGGCAAACAGTAATAGTGATGACATCAAATATCTCCTGAATCCATACTTCAGTGTTCAGACATTTACTCGGAGCTATTTCATGCATTTATATTGATGTCCTGATCTCAAGAAACAGAGTTTCGCTGATTGATACAGAATACTTAAAAACAAGCTAAGCTGTAAAACCATGGTTACATCAGCAGCCTGATGTTTCCAATAGTTCTGTCTTCGGTCATTTTCAAGAGAGCTCTCCTGAATCCAGCTGAATATTCATTTAAGTAGGTAAACATAAGAATTAAAATTTAATCTCATAGGAAAACAGCGTGAAGACCCTTTACGTTCTCTAAGTACCACAAATAATTTCGAAAAATGTACTGCTTTGTCTCCAGAGTCACTTTAAACGACGGCTTAACGAAGAATACTAGAGGACTAATGTTTGGTGATCTGTAATGCTTAAGGTATACAATAGAATCAGTAAGTCTAAAAATACGTTATGTTTCTTCTAACTTTCGTGTGTTCGAGATAAATTCAAACTTTCCAAGCAAATAGAAATATAGATAAATTCACGTCTTTAAATGTATGACGCGTTTTGTTAAAATTTTAAAGTTAATTAATGTATGACCAGTTAAATAAACTTAAACTGTTATTCATATCAAAAATGTTATAAGCAAAGGCCAACATACTGGAAGGTTTTCTCAACTGTTATTCCAGCTTTCAATGACCTCAGGATGTCTTTGGTGACCTTTAACTTAAGTTAAAGAAGAAAATAAAAAACTAAGGTCGAAATATATGTGGTAAATTTTCGTATCGATACGATTGATTAAAATATTACAGTGACTAAAATGTTTATAAGAGAAATCAGGTCCTCTGTTTTGTTTGTAAGCACAATGCTATTTGTGTTGTGCCCACAATAAGTATCGAAACTCTATTTTTAACCTTCAGAATACTGTAAGGTTGATTAAAAAGTAGCAAAAAAGAAAAGAGAGACTTCTGAAAATGCTTGTGTGTATAATTAAATAATTCAAACCAAAAAGAAGACAGCTAGCTGAGTGTCGACTGGTCTCATATATTTATTTACCGGCTCATTAACATTACTTAACAAAGAGCAGTAAATATTTCTTTAGAATAAACAAAATCTTACATGTATTAGCAAGAACTCTTGGAAGTCTTACTGAAGATAAAATATCTTAATGCCTATAAAACGACACCCGTCCTTGGTTCAATAACTTTCTGTAGATAACAAGACAAATATAACAAATGTGACCCACAACGTTTTCCTTGTCATCGCTAGAATACAATTTTTATCACTTTATCATAAAGAGATCAAGGTATAAGAATAAATATCGATAAAAAAAAACAAAGCCGTTTGAACATTAACAATGAAGTCGATAACAATTGATTTTCACTTCAATTCATCGCAGGATGAATATTCTTTAATGCCAACTCAGGCTTTCATAAAATCCATCAGAATCCTTATCAATGAAGAGGGATTTTATGTTTTCTAAAACTTTCCTTAGTCAATTTATTTCAATTTATTTTCCATGACAAAATTTGGGTGTTGAATACAGTATATGGTCAGATAAGTGTGATACAACTTTGAAGTATTGTTACTACAACACCCACCCTCATGTGCGCGCCACCTTCATATTTTGTATACAGAAGTTTATTTATTGCACTGACTTTGGGTAAAAAAAACAAAAAACAACTCTTTAACCGTTTCAACTTATTGAAAGTTTATTGTCTTCCAGTGAGACAGCCGTAAGTACACGGGCATATAATGCTAAAATCCGATTATCCCAAGTGAACAACATATCAAACATATCTAAAAAGAACAAGATATGGAAGCTTGTTGTATTATTTAAAATTGTGAACGCACGTTCTTGTTTCTATGAATATACCAGTAGAAATATTTTTGACGTAAAATTTTATTCCAGTTATGCGTTGATTTGTTTATTTACATTACATAGATCACATTAAGCCTCTCGATTCCATGAAGGAACATAGGGCCGATATCGCTTACGGATTCATTAACAGGCTGGTTTTTTTAAGTGAGTAAATTGTTAGCCTACTGCACAACCCCCAACCAGGAGGAGAAACCTGAGCCGTCCCTAATTTAGCAGTGTAAGACTAGAGGGAAGGCAGCTAGTCATCACCACCCATCGCCAACTCTTGGGCTACTCTTTTACCAACGAATAGTGGGATTGACCGTCACATTATAACGCCCCCACGGCTGAAAGGGCGAGCATGTTTTGGCGCGACGGGGATGCGAACCCGCGACCCTCGGATTACAAGTCGCACGCCTTAACGCGCTTGGCCATGCTGGGCCATGAATCTCGTTGTGACAGCATAGTCTGCTGTTAATCAGTAGTTATAGTCATGTAACACAATGTTGAATATAACTGAAGTTTTCACAAAATAATCCCTGGCATAATTAAAACAAGGATTTATGTGTAGAGCACAAAACTAGTGAAGAGAAATATTGCTTAATCTTTGTTTTGTTTTTGAATTTCGCGCAAAGCTACTCAAGGGCTATATGCGTTAGCCGTCCCTAATTTAACAGTGTAAGACTAGAGAGAAGGCAGCTAGTCGCCACCACCTAGATTATGACTCTTGGGCTACTCTTTTACCAATGAATAGTGAGATTGACTGACACATTATAACGCCACTATGGCTGAAAGGGGGAGCATGTTTGGTGCAACGGGGATTCGAACCCGCGGCTTTCAGGTTACGAGTCAAACGCTTTAACCCACCTGGCTATGCCAGGCCAGCCCTGGATGACCAATTACACTGCTTCCATTCCTTATCTATACACTATTTCATCTGACTGCCTGAAAGCAATCATATCATTTTCAAAATTACAATCGACCAAAATGCACATTTTTTAAAGATTATTTTCATTATTTCTTTTTCTTTTGTTAAGATGAAAATATTTTTTGGTAAGCGATTTTGAGAATCAGTAATGTACATTCTTCTACACACTAATCCGTCATTACTTATCATTCTAATGTATTTTATGAGAAAAAAATTATTTCGTGCGTAAGCAAAAACTGTAAACAAAATTATGAAGGTACTGTAAGAATCACATGGAACCTCTCTAATCCTTGACGAAATTACGTTCTGTTTTAAAGCATAAAATCAAATTGTTCACTGATTCTGAGTCCTTACTTACTTATTTAACTATGTAATAGAAACTGAATGATATACATGGCTGAACAATGCTACAGCAAAATAATGTTTGTACCATATGAAGAATCAATTTCTAATACAGACATTTCTACTAAAAAATCATCTGATATTTTTAGCTAAGAACTATATAGTTATACGCGGCCCGGCATGGCCAGGTAGTTAAGCCACTCGACTCGTAATCCGAGGATCAAGGGTTCGAGTCTCAGTCGCACCAAACATGCTCGTCCTTTCAGTGGCGTTATAATGTGACAGTCAATCCCACTATCCGTTGGAAATAGAGTATCCCAAGATTTGGCGGTGGATGGTGATGACTAGCTGCCTTACCTCTAGTCTTACACTGCTAAATTAGGGACGGCTAGCGCAGCTATCCCTCGAGTAGCTTTGCGCGAAATTCAAAAACAAACAAAGTTATACGTATTAGTGAAATGAAATATATTATTTTTCAATTAGTTAATTAGTTTTTAAACTTGAATATCATCTATTGTTGATTTATTGCAAAACGTAATTACATTTATTTTCACCAACATTGTGCTGAATATTATTTTTCATGTTTTGAATTGTTATTATATATGACGTTCTCTACTTGTTTGTATTCGAAGTACGTTTTCTCAATGAACTATTATTTATTCCCTCAAATTAAAGGGAAAAAATAGATATATACTTAGGATCAAACCTTATGACACCAAGGAATATCTAACGCTTCCTCAAGAAATTGAATGAAATCTCTTGAATAGTACAGCCTACACATGCTGTAATGAAGATAATTCTACCTTTCAGTGCCTCATTGAGTTCAAATGTGAGAGAGTAAGGTGTAGAAGACACTAAAACTAAGACTCCGTGATGACGAGAAACCCAATTGAAGTAAAAATGTTGAGAAGTTTTTTTGTTTTTTAATCTAAAGATGACCTAAAAAGGTCAAAACCTTGTCCTGTACTCTATTTTAATTAAAGTGCTAATACCCGTCCCAGTCGTCTTGAGAGTGCTTAAATGCTAAGACAATTAACATGGCTTCTAGTAGACTTTTTGGATAAGACATTTTAAGTTTCTTTGCACTAGTTATGTCTCACTCCTAAAATTCTAGAATGAGTAAAACGCGTGTTCACACCTATGACTGTGATTGGTGTTACTGATTAAGATATTGGAAGGACATATGTTTGTTATGTTCGAGTGTCATTAATGAATATAAGTTTACATCAGACATATGATATTGTTTATTCTGAAACCTTAAAATTGAAATTAACTTTAAGTTTGTTGTTATTTTTACAGAGGGTTAGTCGTACGTTATAATAACACTGAGTCGTGTCGCAGCAGATGTCAATCGCCACATCACTGCGACATGCGTGGAATCAATATGATTGGCTCACGCGAAAGCCAAAGGCCCACTGATTGCTTGACAAAATACTTCATAACCTTTCCATTGAAAGGCGATTAGTGATTGGTGTACCTCTAAAGAAAACAACTTTTCGAGAAAGGAAAAACTCACTTTTCACCAACAAATTACAGAAATCTATAAAATGTTCAGAAAAGCTACCTAAACCATAAATTAAACCAAGCTATAGGCTATAACGATATTTTTATCAGCAAAATTATGCTATGGATATTAAAGAAAGTTTTTTGACGCCCTCTTTAGCTAAAAAAAAAACGTTTTGAGATAAACCTAGGAATATCTCGTGGTGCTTGTAACAATATAATAGACATGATTTCAAGTTGATAAAGGGTTCGCCAAACCTCTATAATACAGATCTTTATTTTTTATTCAATTGCTCGACATGGCAAGATTGTTAGAGCGTTTGACTTGTACGCAATCTGAGGGCCGCGGGTTCGAATCTCCGTCACACCAAATATGCTTGTCGTTTAAGCCATGGGGTAACGTTACAATGTTATGGGCAATCCCACTATAAATTGTCAAAAGAGTAACCTAAGAGTTGGTGGTGCATGGTGGTAATCAGATGCCTTCCCTCTATTCTTAAACTGCTAAATTAAGGAAGGCTAACGCAGATAGCCTTCGTGTAGATTTGTGCGAAATTCCGAAAACAAACAATTTTCTTTAATCATTTTAATGTTGTGTACTTGAATGCTCAAAGTTTATAAGATGTAAAGGTAGTACAAGTTAGTTAGAGTAAATAAACCCCAGTGGCTTAGCGGTATGTTTGCGGATTCACAACTCTAAAAATCGGGTTTCGATACTCGTGGTGGGCAGAGCACAGAAAGCACATTTAGTAGCTTTGTGCTTAATTTAAAACAACAATAAAACAACAACGTAAAGTAAATAAAAATAGTTAAGAGATTTAACTAAACTAATCACATCATAAGTTAGGTACTAGAATTCTTAACAGGGCGTCTCAACGACAACGTGATTAAACCGAAGCAGGCTAAAGCTATTTCACTGTACGTGACATTCACCAACAACCTGCAGTACAAGAGACACTCTGAGTCAAATGGTATGCTCAAAAATGATAAACCGATCAACGTTTCTCGTAAGTTTGTTTCGAAATTAAGCACGAAGCTACACAATGGTCTGTCAGGGCTCTGCCCAACACGAGTATCGAAACCCGGTTTCTAGCGCTGTACGTCTGCAGACATACAACTTTGCCACTGGGAATAGAGACATTCTAATAAGACACACTAGACGTAGTGACGTTTCCAAATCATGCATAGGGGTAGTAAGAGCTAATACTCAAACTTTGCGAAAATTTTGACACTTTAATTTTCTATAAGCAAATGAAGAAATTCACACACAAAATCTTAACACATAAACACTTCTTTGCACATGGAGTTCTCAGATATGACAAATCCATTCCCCAAATACACTTTCCTTCGCAATTTATAGTAACACATTGTACCTACACTTATCCTTTTTTCGTTCTAATTTTTCTTCGCGTATTTTAAATGAGCTTCGAATTTTCCACGCACACAAATTCGTTATTCCGTTCAACCTATCAGATTCTCAGATGCAGCTTAAATGCTGTCTCAAACGTAAAGCAGATGTTAAAATTTGTCAAAGTCAAACACTGATTTCAACGAAAGCTTTTAACTAGTCAGTAGTGCGTAACTATGTCCATCAGACTGAGCACAATCCACAACACAGGAAGTAGTTCCAATAACAGCACCAAACATAGAACTTCGTCACCATAAAGTGTAATTAAACTTCAGTATTATTTTAAAACAGACAGAGAGAGAGAGGAGGTCGGCCCCTTATACATTACTCTCTTGTTCCTCAGTGTCACAGCAGTGTGTCTGGGACATACACCACATAAAAGAGGGTTTCGACGCCCGTGGTGGGCAAAGCACAGATAGCCCATTGTCTAGCTTTGTACTTAAGTCCAAACAACGACAACAACACATTGCGTTCACTTCAAGACGCCTCCAGTGGCACAGCTGTAAGCCTCCGGACTTACAACGCTAGATTCCGGTTTTCGATACCCGTGGTGGGCAAAGCACAGATAGCCCATTATGCAGCTTTATGCTTAATTACAAACAAACAAGCAACACATAGGAGAATTTTAACAATAGGTTGCTATTTTAGAAACATTAAATCCTCAACACAGAAATCAAATCTTGTAACCAATCTGCCAAATACTTGAAACCGATACCCACCTCTCACGTCATTGATGTATGTATTTTAAAATCATTCTTGTAGTCAGCTGTTAAAGTACTAGGGCTCATTTCGAGTCACGCACATCTTGGTGACGTGAGTGCTACAACTTTAGGACAATACGTACTGTTATTATTGATTTTACCAACGCAAAAATAAAACGGTTTTTGGAACAAAAGTGATGTAAAGATGTAAGAGACTGAATCCAGTCAGTAAAACATGTGATAAGTGTACAACAGCTTTGTTAATCTACATTTGGAAATGTTATAATACATGTGCTATGATAATAATGTGATTCACCATATCACATTCTGATGATCAAACTTACAAACAAATTTAACATAAAACAACAAGTGAGAATAATTTACAGTGACTCGACACAAATATGCTGTAATTTAATCTGTAACATACCCAAACTGATATTACCTGCGGACTGAAGTACATATATATTCCCTGCCACAAACAAACCGACAATTACTTGATATAAAGAAATGTTTATGTATTATAATCTCACTCATGCTATGCGTAGTAATTTTCAAACAGAATTACATTAATCACAGGTAAAAGCGTGGGAAGTGTAGGGATGATGGGAATGCGTCAGCAACCCCTCGCCTGATGCGTTAGTACTGCGCTAATGTATGTTTTACGTATCGACATTACTGATCTCAGGATTGCCACAAATACTTAATAGTTGGATATAACTTCAACTCTTAACAAAGTTTTTCTCGCTATTTCCTATATATTATATGTTATTTACCTCAGAAATAAAACAAACAAACATTTATGGACATTTAAATAAATGGACATCTTCAGCAAAAATGTCGCTTTCATTTAACGTCCTACCATAATGTTTTCACAGTAATTAAAATATCGACAGTAGCCTTACCAGCATTAAATATTAATAAAATATGTTCGTTGTATACTGAATTTCGAAGTTCATTTCCAGGAATGTGCTTTCTTTCGGTGATATCAAAACAACTAAGCCTTAATTCTGAACATAACTTGGCAGGGACTGGTGACTAGGGCGCATGAATCGTAATCTGAGGTCGCGGGTTCGAATCTCCATCACACCAGACATGCTCGCCCTTTAATCCGTGGGGACGTTCTAATATGCTGTGTGTTCCATCATCTGTTTTTGGTCAAAAAAACGTCCAAGAGTTGGCGGTGGGTGATGGTAACTAGCTGCCTTCCCTCTAGTTTTACATTGTTAAATTAAAACGGCCAGCGCAGATAGCACTCGTGTAAACTGCTCGAACTTCAAAACAAACAAACTTCAGGAGGTTAAAATTGATCCTGAAATTTTGTTTGTCCAGCTTCTTCCGATATAATTTTTTTCACCTGCAAATAAAACCCCTTCACAACAAGCAAACACCCTTCAAGATAATCTTGTGTAAAAGCCATATTGATTGATTCGAGAATGTAATTATATGTTGCTTCATTCTGTGGAAAATATTTAAGCAACAATGATACTGCCCTTTAGGTTGCATGGACCACTGGACTTATGTGGGCGTAGTATAATTTGGAACAAACATGCAATAACTACAACATGCGATTTTTCTAATCTATTTAATGGTAGTGTTGAGTATGTCGGTTATGTTTTGATAAGCTGTAGCCATCATGAAAGTTCATCTGTATAAATAAACTGTGGTAGTCTTCAACCCCATTCAGTTATTTGCGCTTCATTTATCTTCGGAAATCAAACTCCGGATTTTAGCATTGTAAGTCTTTAATCTTTCAGTTGGAGCACCAGACGATAACAGTAAAATTATATCGATTTTCGTAGACTACTTGATATAATAGTGTCGTTTAACTATTACTGTCTTTATTGAGAGATCTTAAGTTATGCAATGTATATTGTTTCATGAGTTAACATGGGTCACTTCCTTATCAGTGTAACTAATACAGCTATGTTTGTCCCGCCCACATGTCTCACATTGGCTTTCGTGTAAATTGTGTCGCTGTTAATTTACAAAAACATCACGTTTCATAATCTAACATTTTATACAGTAGCATGAATTACAAGTGTTTCTACTGGTGAAATATATCAAACATGTACTTTACATGAGAGGTGGCCCGGCATAGCCAGTTCCTTAAGGCACTCGACTCGCGATCCGAGGGTCGCGGGTTTGAATCCCCGTCACACCAAACATGCTCGCCCTTTCAGCCGTGGAGACGTTATATTGTGACGGTCAATCCCCCTATCCGTTGATAAAAGAGTAGCTCAAGAGTTGGCGGTGGGTGGTGATGACTAGCTTCCTTCACTCTAGTCTTACACTGCTAAATTAGGGACGGCTAATCTGTATAAAACAATAAAGTGACAAAATACTCTCTAAAGAGAAGTGTTTGTTTGTTTGTTTTTGAATTTCGCACATAGCTACTTGAGGGCTATCTGTGCTAACCGTCCCTAATTTAGCAGTGTAAGACTAGAGGGAATGCAGCTAGTCATCACCACCCACCGCCAACTCTTGGGCTACTCTTTTACCAACGAATAGTGGAATTGACCGTCACATTATAACGCCCTCACGGCTAAAAGGGCGAGCATGTTAGCGCGACGAGGATGCGAACCCGCGACCCTCAGATTACGAGTCGCACGCCTTAACGCGCTTGGCCATGCTGGGCCTTTAAAGTGAAATATGGTACAAATTACTCGGACAGGAGAAGTTACCTTATTATATGACTACCATAAAATACACAGGAGAATAAGGAGGCACATAGAATAATACTTTTACTTTTTTTTTTAGAAAAAGAACCAAAGTGCAACTGTAAATATAATTGCAACGAAGATAACTGATTGGTTAACCTTTTCTTTTGGCAAACTAGTAGAACATACTTTAATATTACACTATAAATGGATGAATGGATACAGTTTATATATTTAGATATGGGTAAATGTGTTAACATGTTTATTAAATACCATTTATGTTACCGCTATGTTATCGAAGTTAAAATATATGTTATATAGTAGCATATATTTCAAATTAAATGAAATATTTTAGTAATAGTTTAAAAAACTTGAGTTCTATTCCCCACGATTTTCACTGAGTTTTATTTGTTAAAATGTTAGATAGTTATGTCATGCTTAAAGGAATCTGGTTGATTAACAACAATACCTGAACCTGTTTTATTGTGTCCTTCCTACTCAGTTCAAATATATTTGTCTCTAAATACCGCCCCACCCCCCAGTGGTACAGCGAAAGGTCTGTTGACTCACACAGATAGAAACAGGGTATCGATATCTCTGATGGGCAGGGCACAGATAGTCCAGTGTGCAGCTTTGTGCTTAATTCCAAACATCCAATTATCTGAACACTATGTCCAAGCAGAAGTTAGTGACCACAGCTTCCATACATGTCTAGGCAGAAGGTAGTGATCACGGCTTCATACATGTCCAACCAGAAGGTAGTAATCATAGTTTCCATACATGTCCAGGCAGAAGACAGTGATCACGGCTTCATACATGTCCAGGCAGAATTTAGTGACCACGGCTTCCAAACATGTTTAGACAGAAGGTGGTGATAACAGCTTCCATACATATCCAGGCAGAAGGTAGTGATCACGGCTTCCATACATGGCCAACCAGAAGGTAGTAGATATGGCTTCCATACATGTCCAGGCAGAAGATAGTGACCACGGCTTCCACACATATCCAAGCAGAAGGTAGTGACCACGGCTTCCATACATGTCCAACCACAAGGTAGTGGTCATGGCTTCATACATATCCTGTCAGAAATTAATGGTCATGGCTTTCTACAGATTATGATACAATTGTTGTTTACAACTCTTCTGTTTCATTCATGTTCTTTCATTTATTTATATAAGCCAGTCTAATCCTCCATCTTTGTTTCCCTTCAGTTCTTCATATTACCACTGACATTTCTAATTAGCCCTTTGTGAATACGTAGTCCAGAAACTGATTGTTCTCATCATGTCTCCTGCTCTTATTAGCAACTCCAATTTGTCACTTGTTCTGGCCACGATATCCACAACATTGTTTCTGTTGTAGACAAATCTCAGTTGCTTGGCTTCCTCTCCAAAGTTAGTGAAGTTGTTTGACACTTATCGCTATAGGTAATAAACGAATATATACAAAGCAACACATCACTGTTAGCTTCGCTTCCAATGATATTTTCCTATCTTCCATTATCCTGCTCATCTTCTGAAATGCATCTTTTGCTACGACATTCTTCATTTGTCCATCAAATTCATCATGAAACCTCAAACTCTCCTACATTTTCCAGGTATTCATTATTTCTGTTTGAAACTTACCTTGGAACGTTTTTTGTTCTTGCTTAAATCCATGCAACCCTGAATTTTTGCAGTTGTTTGCTAGGCCTTTTTTTTCCATACTTCATTCAACAACAGTGTCTAACAAATCTTGAAACTTTCCCTTTTCTAAAATAATGCCACATTTTGTACACGTCATGTTGGATGTTGCCTCACAGTCGTTTATTTATACGTGTACATTGCAGCAAGAGTTCCATCCAATTAACGTTTTCCATTATTTATTTGAAAATATATTTTCACTAACTGTATGATTATTATTATTAATTTGTAATATGCTTTACCTCTCATATTTTCATAATAATCATACGCATTCTCAAAAGCTAGATGTAACTGTCTTTTTCATGTGGTTCTCGTTTGCTCGGCATGGCCAAGCGTGTTAAGACGTGCGACTCGTAATTTGAGGGTCGCGGGTTCGCATCCCTGTCGCGCCAAACATGCTCGCCCTTTCAGCCGTAGGAGCATTATAAGGTAACATTCAATCCCACTATTCGTTGGTAAAAGAGTAGCCCAAGAGTTGGCGGTGGGTGGTGATGACTAGCTGCCTTCCCCACTAGTCGCACACCGCTAAATTAGGGACGGCTAGCACAGATAGCCCTCGAGTAGCTTTGTGCGAAATTCCAAAAACAAACAAACTTTTTCATTTGCATTATAACTCCGACTTCCATATTATATATAACTAATGAAACACACATTTAGAAAACACAGCAGAACGTCCATCTGGACTGTAATTAGAGACAGACATCTGAATAATGACGTGCTCATTTATTCGGAAAAATCGAATCTTGCAGAAATTTTGGTAACTTTCTTAAGCCGCTGCTGTCTTCAACGTCATTTCTAACAACGCTTCATTCAAGGTTTGATACTCACCACATAATTATAATAATTTATTATTACAGCCAGTCTCCCGCTGGTACAGCTGTAAATCTACGGTAAAATCAGGAGTTCGAATTCCTGTCGGTGGACTCAGCAGATAGCCTGATGTGGTTTTGCTATAAGAAAACACGCACGTTTCAGCCACCATTTCATTAGGACTAGTATTACAAGAACTGTTCTTGCACTTATAAAACAGCAAATGACAAAACATTGACCGAAATAAAAAAGTTTATTTATTATTATTATTTGGAAAGTATTTGTTTGTTTGTTTTTTTAATTTTGCACAAAGCTACTCGAGAGCTATCTGTGCTAGCCGTCCCTAATTTAGCAGTGTAAGACTAGAGGGAAGGCAGCTAGTCATCACCACCCACTGCCAACTCTTGGGCTATCTTTTACCAACGAATAGTAGGATTGACCGTCACATTATAATGCTCCTACGGCTGAAAGGGCGAGCATGTTTGACGCGATGGGGATGCGAACCCGCAACCCTCAGATTACGAGTCGCATAAATATCGTTTTTGTTCTAATTTTTCTTCAAAATGTCCAAATCCCTTTAATATATGACACAAATTCTGAAAAAAACATACAACCTTTTCTGAGGTCAAAATTTTAAATTCTAATTTTCCAATAACAAGTTCGACAGACTAACAAAATTGACAGTATTATGTTATTGAGTGTGCTATGTTATCAAATGGTCAAATATGACAGAGCAAATTTTCTAATATTTTAGAACTTAATAAAGAGCATTTTAATAAAAAGTGTACTTGTAATAATAAACAGAGTATATTAACAGAAACTAAGAATGTAATAAAAAACAGGGCATACAAATGGTTTGTTTTGGAATTTTGCGCAAAGCTACACGAGGGGTATCTGTGCTAGCCGTCCCTAATTTATAAGTGTAAGACTAGAGGGAAGGTAGCTAGTCATCACCACCCACCGCCAACTCCTGGGCTACTCTTTTACCAAAGAATAGTGGGATTGACCGTTGTATTATAACACACCCACAGCTGAAATGGCGAGCATGTTTGAAAAAAGGCGATTCGAATCCTCGACCCTTAGATTACGAGTTGAACGCTTTAACCCACCTGTTCGTGCCGGGCGTTAGGCATACAAATAGAAACGATACATGAAATAAAAACAGCCCATGTTAACAGAAACGGAATATGTGATGAAAAATAAGGCATACTAAGAGAAATATTAAAGAATAGTACTTATTAACAGAAGCGGTACATGTAATACTCTGATTAACAGAAGCGGTACATATAATACTCTGCACAATTCCCTTCTTTGTAAAATATTTTATGTGTTATATATGCAAAAATTCCATGATACATTTCTGGCTGAATCAAAAAACGTGTAGACGTACAAAGATCAGACACAATGAAATGAGGCTTTTGTGTGCGCGTGTGTCCATCAAAAGATCACGTCATGACACGTTTTGTACCTGGTCAGCAACTACATTAGTTCGAAGAAACAGAGATTTGAACTAACATTTCTTATGAAATAATAAAACTTTCCAAGTTACATTGGTGAAGAAAGGTGTCTCTTAGACGCATTTTAATTCTAAAAATCTGAAATAGACGACATACTCTCACAAGTAAATGTTATCCAACAAAAATCAAATTCATTTTATGTAAAGGAATGGGTTATTAGTAGAGTACCTGCACAGTAGACAAGAAAAGCTATTAGGGAAATTAAAAAACCGTGACATCATTGCCTGGACGAGCATTCCAGTTGCCATGTTACCAGTTTTACTGCAGAACAAAAATTAATCTGCAACTAATACACACAGAAACAAAAATAATTAATTATCTGGTGACCAGGTTTATTGCTTTGCTACCAAAGCGAAAGTTTATGTGGTTACTGACTTACTGTCGGTGCAAGCATAATAAAGTTTTATCAGTAGATCAAATTCAAAATGTACGTTATTTAACAGTTTGGACTGATAAAATTCTAAGTCTCATACATACATATTTTTGTTTCTATATGCTTATCAGAAAATAGAAATGGTTATTAAATGACACACGGAACGTTATTCGTTCTAAGCAGCTATGATTGTATAACATTTTAGTGATTTATACACCGCCCTCAAATACTACGTTCTAACCAAATATGATCGCATTTCATTTCAATGATTTATACGCTCATTTCCAAGATTCAAGTTGCCATACAGTAAAGCTACTTACGACATGGTTCTCTGCTTTATTAGTAAGTGTCAACAACACACATACCAGCCGTCCTGAGATACATTTCTACTTCCACTGGGTTTCTCTGTTTAAATTTATTGAAATGCCTCAAGGACAGCAGATGCAAAATGGGTCACTTAAAGTTGGCAAAAATGGAGGATATACATTTTTACAACAATTACTGTTTTGTTTCGTAATCCTGTTAGGCTCGGCCTGGCCAGGTGGTTCAGACACTCAACTCGTAATCTAAGGGTCGCGGGTTCATATCCCCCTCACACCAAAGACGCTCGCTCTTTCAACCATGGAGGTGTTATAAAATTGCGGTCAATCCCACTATTCGTTGGTAAAAAGAGTAACTCAAGAGTTGGCAGTGGGTGGTGATGACTAGCTGCCTTACCTCTAGTCTTTTAACTGCTAAATTAGGGATGGCTAGTGCAGATAGCCCTCGAGTGACTTCACACGAAATTTAAAAACAACCTTATTCCATCTGTCGATTGTAAAAAGAAACAATAAAACTACACGCACGTGAAATAGATATAATTTATGAAAACTGGCATCACTAAACTTTCCTCAGAGAGAAAAAAATATAAATAATTTTTTTTTTAAGGGAAGCTACACGAGGGTTATCTGCCCTAATCATCCCTAATTTAATAGTGTAAGACTTGAGGGAAGACAGCTTTGCTGTTTTTGTTGTTTTATAAATTAATCACAAAGCTGCACAATGGGCTATCTGTGCTTTGTCCACCACGGGTATCGAAACCTGGTTTTTAGCGTTGTAAGTCCGCAGACTTACCGCTGAGCTACCAGGGAGCAGGAAGACAGCTAGCCATCACCATTAATTCTTGGGCTACTCTTTTTCCAGCAGAAAGGGAGACTTACCATCCTATTGTAATTCTCCCACGACTGATTGCGAGTCAATCACCAGTTGACACTGTTTTTTCATCAAACTGTTTCTCTTACGTTTTAAAATCCTACACAAAAAATTAAAAATTTGAATAAGGCAAGAATTTACACCGAACATTTCTCTTCAGCCAAATAGAAAACAAAAACTAAAATTCAAGCATATTTGAATTACGTGATTTACTCACTGAATACCGCTAATGAATTCATCTATTTAACAATATTTTACTAATTATAAGAAAGTGAAACATTAGTACTTTCAAATTCAAAGTGAACAGAGTTAGGGTCTGACTAAAACAAATAGTCTGAAAGAGTAATTCTAATCAAAGAAATAAATGTTTATTTATGAACATGATCTATGTCATCAGATACCATATTTTTAATCAGACATCGTACGGTAACCTTTAATCTGATTCATCATGTTTCGATATGAATAGGAGTGACCTCGGTTACTTCACGTGTGTCAGAATATACTTTTTGTTTGTTTGTTGTTGTTTAACATTGTCCATACAGAATATCTTTTTGTTTGTTTGTTGTTGTTTAACATTGTCCATACAGAATATCTTTTAGTTTGTTTGTTGTTGTTTAACATTGTCCATACAGAATATCTTTTGTTTGTTTGTTGTTGTTTAACATTGTCCATACAGAATATCTTTTTGTTTGTTTGTTGTTGTTTAACATTGTCCATACAGAATATCTTTTAGTTTGTTTGTTGTTGTTTAACATTGTCCATACAGAATATCTTTTAGTTTGTTTGTTGTTGTTTAACATTGTCCATACAGAATATCTTTTGTTTGTTTGTTGTTGTTTAACATTGTCCATACAGAATATCTTTCAGTTTGTTTGTTGTTGTTTAACATTGTCCATACAGAATATCTTTTTGTTTGTTTGTTGTTGTTTAACATTCTCCATACAGAATATCTTTTGTTTGTTTGTTGTTGTTTAACATTGTCCATACAGAATATCTTTCAGTTTGTTTGTTGTTGTTTAACATTGTCCATACAGAATATCTTTCAGTTTGTTTGTTGTTGTTTAACATTGTCCATACAGAATATCTTTTAGTTTGTTTGTTGTTGTTTAACATTGTCCATACAGAATATCTTTTTATTTGTTTGTTGTTTTTTAACATTGTCCATACATAATATCTCCTTGATTGTTTGTTGTTGTTTAACATTGTCCATACAGAATATCTTTTTGTTTGTTTGTTGTTGTTTAACATTGTCCATACAGAATATTTTTTAGTTTGTTTGTTGTTGTTTAACATTGTCCATAAAGAATATCTTTTTGTTTGTTTGTTGTTGTTTAACATTGTCCATACAGAATATCTTTTTGTTTGTTTGTTGTTGTTTAACGTTGTCCATACAGAATATCTTTTGTTTGTTTGTTGTTGTTTGACATTGTCCATTGTAATTCTCATTACATGTGATATTACACTGATATATAACAAACAACATGTTGTTTAGTACTAGTAGCAAATATGTATAAAATTATATTTTTTTGAAAAATATATTGGATTGTTCATTCCCGCCAGGGCCTGACATGACTTGGTGATTAAGGCGCTTGATTCGGACTTGTAGTGGGAGAGTTATGATAGGCCAACACCAGCAACAGCAGCCACAAATATACAACCACAGTTAAACAGAATATGCGAATATTGTAAAAAATATATAATCAAGATAAACTCAGCAAAAACTTAACTAGTAATATTTACAAAGCTAAGAAACAAAAAAAGTACAACCAGAGATTTATATGAATGGAACTCTCCTTCAGACTGACACCTCATAAAAAATATTAGGATAAACTAATGATTCAAAACTAACATGGATAAGCCATCTAAATAATATTAAGACTAAAGTCTGGCGAAGAACAAACAACGCTGGGAGTCTGACTGGAAATAGTAGCTGACAATATCCTAAAAATTTACAAAACTTACATAAGACCTGTAATCGACTATGCAGCTCCACCTGGGATTACTGTTTTCAAACAACTATTGAAAACCAAACTAGAGACAATAGAAAATATACTACTCACGACGACATATAAAGTCCCCGGATCTACCTCATCAAAGTTCATGCACAAATATTCAAAAATACCAATAATAGCAGATAGACTCCTAGATACTACAATAAATTACTCTGATAAAAATTTGAGGAAAAACGAACTAGTATGCGAACTTGACAGGTACTGCTTATATGATAAAAATAGTCCTAAACACCTCTCCTCTGACAGGTACTGCTTACATGATGAAGACAGTCCTAAACACCTCTTCTCTGACAGGTACTGCTTATATGATGAAGACAGTCCTAAACACCTCTCCTGTGACAGGTACTGCTTACATGATGAAGATAGTCCTTAACACCTCTCCTGTGACAGGTACTACTTTCATGATGAAGATAGTCCTAAACACCTCTCCTCTCACAGGTACTGCTTACATGATGAAGACAGTCCTAAACACCTCTCCTGTGACAAGTACTGCTTACACGATGAAGACAGTCCTAAACACCTCTCCTGTGACAGGTACTGCTTACATGATGAAGATAGTCCTAAACACCTTTCCTGTGACAGGTACTGCTTACATGATGAAGACAGTCCTAAACACCTCTCCTGTGACAGGTACTGCTTAGATGATGAAGATAGTCCTAAACACCTCTCCTGTGACAGGTACTGCTTACATGATGAAGACAGTCCTAAACACCTCTACTCTGTTATCTTATACATGAGGTTAAAAACAATAAATAAATAAAAAAGGCCACCTACAAACTAGACATCACATTAGTGAGGAACCTGCTAATAAAAATGAAAATAGTAGTTTATGAAAATGCTTTTCTGGTTAATTCCTTCTAATGAAAGTGTAATATATTATGGAACTTGTAAAACGAAATTGTATATTCGCACCAAATGTGTTGGTGAATGATATATGGACATTGCACTAATTGTGGCCTGAGTAACTGGGAAATCTCCGGCCCTCGTGTAGTATTTATCCACACATTAACCTGTTGAGATAAATAAAGTAAAGGCAAGAGGAAGCGGTCAAGTGCACCTGACCCTCCTGGGTGTACAAATACCCAAACGACCAGAAAGAGAGAGAGAACAGATTTCAATCCCGTTATTTTTTGGTTAAAAGTAGTACAAACGTTGGTAATGGATGGTATCGCTCCGGTCCCTCTGGTGTTAAATTAAAACTAGCCAATCATCTTGTCAAACCGAAACTGAAATAAAAATATTGACTGGTCGTAATATTTGAAATTGTATGCAGATATATATCTTTCTACTGTATTATTTTTTTCTTCTTATTTAATTTTTGGGGTGGTAGTTTTGATGCGAATTATAACTGTTCGTTAGACAAAACCTACACTCTTACCATATTGTTAACTCAAACCCATGAACATTGTATTTCAACACTCCTGTCGCTGATGGCTTCGAAATAATGACATTCGCTTCTGCCTGTCCATGAAGAAAATGAACTGTTACGTAATATAAGGCGTGGTACTTGATGCTAATAAATGAAGGCACGAGCAAGTTATATCCGGAACCAAGTATCTAATTGGTCGATGAATGACGTAACTACGTAGTGGACATTAAAAAATAGGGTTAGTAGGTAAACATATACCTATTAGATTCCAGACAAAGAAGATGCTTTAAAAAACAAACCAAGTTCTATTGGCTGAGTCATGAAATATTTTCAGTGAACAACCACAAAACTAACTTCACACAGATATTTCTTCATTTATAACAAAGAAATTAACACTCAAAAACTACCGATTTTACGAAAACGACAGAACCACGTTTTCAATCAAAGATAACAAATGCAACTTAGTTTTTCTTTCTGAATATTACATAGTGTAATAGCAAGTTGTACGATCAACAGTATTCGAACACACTAGCATTTCAGTAAAACAAATGCTGTTGATTTTTAATCCCAAGAATCTTCTACAAAATTAGAGAACAGGCGTGACGTGTGCAATACACGTCACACGCATTAAGCCGTAACGAACCAGATATTAAATCAAACGTATGACAGTAAATCCGTTACAACGGAAATTGATTATTGAAGCCATGTATAGAATATTTAAATACTCATTAACTAAGTTGAATAAAATATTATTCAAAATCGTGTTTTTATAACCAAAATGTTCAAATTACTGATATTTATGTTCAAAATGTTCAAATTATGAAAGATAAATATTTCTCAAATATTTAGCAGAAAACCCTGAACTCGAATCAAAATTATACAGTCAACGTGATTTATTATTATGCGGTTAGTTAACCCTAACTCTTTGAATGTCACTAATGTGAAATACTCCTGCAACATACTTTTGTGTTACAAAAGGTGGTCAAAAATCCATAAATATTAACGAGTACCTTCTTTACTACTCCAATTTAACTTGCTGAGACCAAAAGTTTATTTTTGATCTATTCCCAGATGATGAAGAAACTTATCTCAATGTTTAATTTTTGTCTACAAAATAAATCCAAAAAACATTCAAGTGTAAAGTAGGCCAGAAGGCTTATCATAATCACAGGTAATATCTTCTTCAGTCTGAAAACTTTAAATACACAGCAAGACATCTCAGTAGCTACCTAACCCTAGAATTACTATATCAGCAAGAGATGCTTTCTCGACTCATTTTTCTAAGCTATTTATGCACCAAATTGCGTTTTAATTCACTGCTTTGTTTCTTACAGAATCTTTAAAAATAGTTGAAATTAAAAATTGTTACGCGCAAAGATACTCAATGCACTAGATGTATTCGACTAACAATAGATACCGAAACTCGTTTTTGGAGATATAAACTTACACATTTACCGTGCTCCTGGGGTAGTATACGGTAAGAGCCAAACACTGTTGTTTAACATAATGCAATATATAGAATTCAGGTGCAGGTTATGGCGTGTAATTAACATAAAAACTAAATATTTGTTTCTTTTATAAACAGTTGTTAAATGTTGCTAATAATTCAGTAGTAACGGTGGTCTTGCATAGCCAGGTGGTTTGTGTGTGTTTCCTTACAGAAAAGCCAAATCGAGCTATCTGCTGAGCCCAACAAGGAGAATCGAACCCCTATTTTAGCGTTGTAACTCTGGTTTCCTCCATATTTGTACACGTTTCGGCTTCACTAACTTTTATTTTTCACGGAACTATTAACTACGTCACAAGTATTAATTAAGCCGCCAGAATCGAATCACATTTCTTTTACCTAACTTGTTGTTTCAAATAAAAAAAGCAACTTTTATTTTAAACTAAATTACATTAGAGGGCGTCCAGCTTTAGTGTATGTATTGCATAATGTTTTAAACTGAAAAATGAACTACATCTAATATATTTGTTTGTTTGTTTTGAATTTCGCTGTACTAGCGGGGGGGCAGCCAGGTGGTTAGGGTGCTCGACTCGTGGTATGAGAGTCGGAGGTTTGAATCTCCGTCACTCTAAACGTGCTTGCTCTTTCAGACAAATGTGCGTTATAATGTATCTGTTAATCCCACTATTCATTGCTAAAAGAGAATCTCAAAAATTGCTAAATTATGGACGGTTAATTCAAAAATTCAAAACACTAGTGAAGTTAAAGCAAAAAATCCTTCAACTGAAACACTAATTCGTGGTTTTACTTCCTATTAGTCTTTATATTTTATATTTTACAATAGTTACTCCATTGTTTATTCTTATATCTTCTGCAGGACCTCGTCTTGGCCAAGTGGTCTTTATATTTTATATTTTACAATAGTTACTCCATCGTTTATTCTTATATCTTCTACAGGACCTCGTCTTGGCCAAGTGGTTAAGGAACTCGACTCGAAATCCGAGGGTCGTGGGTTTGAATCCCTGTCACAACAAACATGCTCGCACTTACACCCGTGGATGCGTTATAATGTGACGATCAATCCCACTATTCGTTGGCAAAAGAGTAGCCCAAGCGTTAGCGGTGGATGATGATGACTAGCTGCCTTTCTTCTAGTCTTACACTGCTAAGTTAGGGACGGCTAGCGCAGATAGCCCTTTTGTTGCTTTGAGCGAAGTTCAAAAAAGAAACAAACAAACAAACAAACCATCGTGAATGTTACTAGAATCTTTGCTTACCTCCGTTTTAAGTTATTTAATTTATTTCATTTTTCAATTACTTACTAGCTTAATCTATTGTAATTTGTTAGTTTTTCGTATCCACTGCACGAAAACAAACTTCCCTGAGCAACGTGTTTTAACATTAGATATTATGAACACTTTTCAAAAGGAAAACTGTGCTGTTTGTCAGAACTTTTATGAAAGTGACTTTAAACTTCAGATTTTCATTAAAACATCCAGAAAAATCGAAATCTAGTGAATATGATAACGCGACTTCTATTTGCAATAACGGTAAAATATATTGGTTCTTTCCAGTAGTACAGACGATATGTCTAACCTCTGAACTGCCTCCGAGTCTTTCCAATGCGTAATGAAGCGACACGTGTTCATCATCTGACTCTGATGACAATTGACTATGTCAACGTTCTGTCAGAAATGTCTGTCACGCTCCATTCACAACGTAAGACGCGTTGTTCATCACATCAAAATTTACCCATGTGCGGTTTTTTTAAATCATAGCATTGTGATCATACAACGCTGTTCCAGCTAATGCATGACGGGAACAAAATATTGTTAATGAACTTCATTTTATTTGTGAAATTTTTTAACAGAAGGATTAACGACCTCGTCTTTTCATAATCCAACTTCATAAACTCTTCAATATAAGGCGATATCTGAGCAAAAAATATTTTAGTTGTTATTTACAATTATAACTAAGACTGAAGCTGGTTTTTAAAGCCATAAGGCATTGAAATTACAAATAAGAACATCATAGAATGATATTAAACCAGGAGGGGGGACATGAAACTCACAACATGTTATATATATGTATAAAAGACTGCTATGACAGAACCGTGAAAGATAACCACCAATGAAGGATACGAGTGAAACAAAAGAAAACGGATTGGTGTTCCAACTGAAAACGAAAAATGTTTGACATATAGAGTAAAAACGTGTGCGAGCTATCGTATGTATAGCTTTAATATCAGATCATGTTTTCCAGACGTATATAAATAAATTAATTACAAAATAATTAGTTTATATGGTAAATTGTTACAATGTTCTTATCAACTACATGGATGAAATAGTATTATTGGATATTCTTCACATTTATTGATTAACTCATTGTTAAACACAATTTAATACGGTGCTAATCGCAAACACTTCCACTATCTCTGTGTTTATATAACTTCAGAAGCTTGTTACCAGTAAACTTGTTTTGAAATCTGATTTGATACTGACAACCAACTTTAATAAAAAATCAGATTGGAAAATCGTTTGGGTTTCTATGAACTTTGTTCAAGGCTATTTGAGGACCATCTGCCCTGACTGTCCCAAGTTTATTAGTGACCATCTGCCCTGGCTGTCCCAAGTTTATTAGTGACCATCTGCCCTGGCTGTCTCAAGTTTATTAGTGATAGAATAGAGGAAAACCAGCTAGCCAACTTAGGTCATTATTCACTAACATTTAGTAGGGTTGACCATTACGTCATAACGCCCCCACAGCTGAAATGACAAGTATGTTTGGTGATTGGATTCGAATCTTCGACCCACACATTGCACGCCGAGCACTATAACTAAAAACAAAACAGGACACCTTGTGCCATCGAGCTTACGAATACGTGTTTTTAAATCTGAACATAAATTGGAATGTTTTTTTTTTCTGATTTTAGTTTGGTTGTTGTTGAATGAGAAGATATGTTATAGGCTATCTGTCATCTGCCCATCGCGTATATCTAAGCCCCAGACACCCTTTCACATTTATCAAAATTTTAGCAAAAGTTATTAAGAAGTTAAATCAATTGTATACTAACTAAATTACGTGTGTGTTCTTCTTATAGCAAAGCCACAGCAGGCTATCTGCTCAGCCCACCGAGGGAAATCGAAACCCTGATTTTAGCGTTGTAAATCCGAAGACATACCGCTGTACTAGCGGGGGCAACTAAATTACAATAATCAACTCATATAAATCACAATTATTTGCTTTTTTAGGCTAATTAGCACGATAAATGACAACAGATTTATGAATCTTCAATTGAAAATAATTAAACAATTGCTAATTCAGTTAATAAATGTTTTTAGAATTAGCTTAAGATATTATTTAACATATTAAAAACATCAAAAAGGAATTGAAAAAAGAAGCATGACCATAATGCTCACTTCTTTTTACACAAAGTGATTAGTAATTAATTGGCTACGAATGTTCAACATGGGAAAAGTTAAGAATCATATCTCATAGCATTATAAAAGATATGAAATACATGTATTAAGAAGTTTTGATATTAATAGTATATTCTACTGTATTTGTAGCTTTATATTATTTACTAAGCTAAAATAAGTTAATGTTTTTATTTGCCTTTAAACGTTTTATTAAATTTTAAAATTATTTTAGCATATTAAACTACTGATTAAACATTTATACATTTCTGTGTAGTATGATGGTTTAAATGTTATTTATTTTAAGTTTGCATGTAAAAAAACGAGTTGTAGTTGAATCCAGCTGTACAAAAGAAGAAA